>NW_016825401.1:292252-318777 GCF_001698545.2 Rhinopithecus bieti | reverse complement strand
TTATATATAGATATAGAAATTACATGTTATATACAATTGATATTACACATATAATTATATATATATGTATATATACACACATATACACACACACATACTCAGTACATATACTTTCTGTAGTTAGAGATCACTATACCATATTTTCTGGAGAATAATTTGGTGGTATATGTCTATATATCTATATCTATATGTATATGTTATATGAGAGTTTTACTTTTTCAAAATTATACAATTGACCCAAAAATTAAATATCAAATCTGTAGAGATAGTGATCTATATATCCAAAAAAAATGTAGTTTATTTAGACATTTTCAAATGAAAACTAAAGGAGAAACTCAGTTGAACCTATTTTTTCAAGTTTTAAAATAATTTGCCATATCAATGAATTAATATAAGATACATAATACAATACAAAGATTGATGGAAGTAGGTATTGATATGATGGTATATTAACAACAGCTTTAACTTTCTTCACACACAGCAAAAAAAAAAGAAAAAATACAGACTTTAAACTCCTCCTTCTTCCCTGTCATTCTCCATAAAACCCACACATACCCACAAAATTTATATCAGCAACAAAAAAATGATCCAAGGTGAGCAATCCATTTCAAACTATAAAGGAGGATTGGACCATTAAATTGTATAATTGGAATTATGGTTAAGATATAAAGTCCTATTCATTGTTATTTTCTATTCATTATTAGTATGAATTAAAGAATTCTCCTCATCAACAGAAATTTAAATTTCATTTTGATGTTTGGAATTCTTTATCTTCCTTTAACTGCTGTTCACAGGACTCAATTAAGGATATCTCTTTGCAGTGATGTTACCGATATATATTTCATAGTTTAGTGGAAAATTCTAAAATAACCAATATATCATTTTGCTCTAGATTTGGAAACTAACAAAACATGGCTACAAATGAATAATTAAGAAAACAAATTACCAAATCATATCCCTAAATGTTTCTTTAAGTTCCCCAGAGGGTTCCCCTATAATTGACTTCTTGTGTATGAGTAATGAAAACCAATATTTTTGTTTACTTCACTGACCCTGAAAACAAAAACTCTTACAATCTTTGTTTTGAAAGTATTACAGACACTTGGTTTTATGGAAACATTCTTCAATGTTTCAGATTTGGGAGGTACAATAATGCTATCTTTAATAGTAGGTTTTTTTCAACAATGTTGGTTTAGGACAATGCTTTTCTATCTTGAACATGGATAAGAATCACTTGGAAGGCTGGTTTAAAATACGATTGCTAGCCTAGACTGTGAGTTTCTAATTGACTAGATCAAGAATGGGGCCTATAAATTTGCAAACATTGAGGACCACTGGTTTAGAATATATGTCCATTAATTTATCAGCTGAAATTACATATATATATGTATATGTATATATAAAACTAATGAAAAACAACTTGTGCTGATTTGAACTGTGTTTATGTCTCCAAAAAGTCAGTTTCAGAAAATGTCAACATATGGTTCCATATACTCATATTTAAAATAGCAAATTTTATTTCTAGTAGCAACGTTATGATATTAATGCCTCTTGCTTAAAATGAAATAAAACTGTGAATGTTAGCAATGCTATTTCACTGAGAAGTAAGAAAGTAAGAATTATTTTAGAGGAGTAAATTGCTAGTTTTTAACTTTCTGTGCATTTTTTGGCTTCAAATAAAATCTTAACAATAGTCTCCTTGGGCTTTTCATTGACATCTTTTAAAGTAATTCAGAGGCTGAGGAATGCAGAAGTTAATCACTTTGACTAATTTGTAATTAGCTCTACCTGTATTCCAGAGGAAATGATCAATATTACCATTTGAAGAGTCCAGTCTTAGATCCAGCAACACTTCTAGAACATCTGCAGTTAATTTTTGACATTCAGTGCCTGTTCCTCACTGGAAAAGCTAAAATTCTCATATTCAGTCACAATTTATTAGACATTTTTTAATAGAGAAAATAAACATTATTTCTTTTTAACTTTTTTAAAAAATTGGATGAAAAAAGTGTTTAAAATTACGTAAGTCAGTTATTATTATTAAAATTATTACTGAATCAGTGAAAGATAATTCCTGTCATATGTGTTCAATTTTAAGAAAATAAAAAAAGTTCCCTTGCAGATTAGTTTTCTAACACATTTGACATACTTAAAGTAGAGCTGAAATGTTTTGAAATGTGAAATCAATTTATCTTTAAACAACTTTTAATTTTATTTTCCTGGCAATTCAGAACATCTGTTTTGGGATCTGGTTATACCAAACACTATTTCAGAGACTGAGGAAAACATCAGAAAAACAAGAGAATTTCATTCCTGGGGAAGGGGTGTATATTTTAGTAAGAAAAAGAAATTCAACTTAGGACATTGTATTTCCCCGATTCTTCAACATGGCGTATGAGATCCCATAAATAGACTCTTGTCGACCATCTCTATTTTATTTTATTATTTATTTTAGTTTAGTTTCATTTTTCAATGTTCATTTTCCTTAAATGACCCCCATCACCCTGCAGGCAGGTAGGCGTTGGCAAGAGATGTTCACTTGACAATATCGCCCTTTGCCCACATTCTGGAAGGTCTCCTTCCAGGAGAAGTACGCTCCAATCAGGCTCCCCGCTGCCAGGAGCCGGTTTTTGCCATGTGCATGACTGGTAGTCCATCTGCCAATCTGGACTCAGTAGAAAGGCAAGCTCCTGGCCTCAGAAGTCGCAGGCTCCAGAAATAGAGCTGCTGTTGTTGGTTCCAAAGAGGACGACACTGGCAAAGGCATCTTCCTCAGCTTGTCCAGTCGCTTGAACATTCCAGTGATGAGATTGCAAGTCATAAAGGTCTGAGTGAGTTCTTTAGGGAAGAGATATTCTGATTACCACAGGGACCAATCATCCTTATCAAAGTGCTCCCAGAAATAGGGCAGCGCCACAAAGCGTGTGTCCTCGTTGGAGTAATTGCGTTTAAATTCATCCAAAACAAAGGTACTCCTGAGAAAGTGAGCGAAGAAGTCTTTGATCTTGGGCTCAGCAGCCAGCACCTGCTCAACGTTCGTCCATCTCCTCCTCAGGAGCGGGGGCAGCCGCCTTTTCCTCCTCCTTCCGCTCAGCCTGGGGCTACTGCTTCCTTTCCCGTGAACCTTTCCCTTTCCACGGGGTGTCTTTTTCAGATTGGCTTTCTGCAAGCTTTTTAGCATCAAACTGAGCCATGTTCTCAGACAGTCTCATCTTCCCTAAGACAGTCCGGAATTGAGGCTGGTTAATGAAGTTGAGGAACCAGCATTGGTATTGGGAAAGGCCTGGCAGAAAGAAGGCTCCAGGACCTGCTTACAGAGCCACAACAGAGTGCAGACAACTGCGATGTCAGCCAGACGAAGAGTCCTCGGCTTCAAGTGAGCATCCAGCAGCCCCCAGAATTCGCCTCACCTCCGGCTTTGCATTCTCAGTAGCCGGTTTGTTGTAGTGCATGATGCCCAAGGTGGGGCACTGCATTGCTATCAGCGGAGCTCACCCACTGCACCACCTGGGCTGCTGTCTATGGAGTACTTTCTCACTGTTCCTCATTGCTGACATAGTAGGCAATGACATTGCTTTCAAACACACAAAATCCATCGTCACTCTCAAATGCAGGAACCTTGCCGGCAGGAAATTTGTGAATAAATTCAGGGGTGCTATTGGTTTGGTCAGAGTGGAAGTGAGGTAGTACAGAGAGCACGCAGACCTGAGCCCCGCTGTATTGAACAGCAATGAGGACCTTAGTTTTCAGGATATGTCCCAGCTACCATGATGGTTTCCAATTTAATATTTCAGTATTCGGATAATTTTGAATTTATAGCAAATATACAATATAAAAATATAAACATATAATATATAAAAATATGTAACATAGAACAGTCTATAGTGCTTTCTGGCATTATATAGAACTCCAAATAGAAAATCAGTGAATGAAAATATTTCTGTAAAGATGGAAAACGTTGCTGTAGTAAAATGTCAATGCCCTAAAAATTAATTATGTCTTTCATAATCAGGTGATGAATTAATCATGATGATTCTGTTGCATATTTCTACAGGAAAGCACATTAGATATATGAGTGGTATAACTTCTGAAATCCCCACATATTCAACCTGTACCCCAAAGCCTTATTTATATCTTCAGTTCCTCTATATATTCACAACTCTACTCTTCTATCATTTTCTTTAATCTGGTTACTGTTGTGGTCAGTGACTGCCAGAGGCCCGTGCAAGGGCAGTTAAAGAATTTACCAAGACAGTAATGAGTTTAGAAAGGCAGATTTATTAGAGAAAGGAGGAGATGCATTGCAAGAAAGCAGTGGGCAGTACAGCAGAGGGAAGGCTGTCTGCAACAAAGCAGGGACTTGATGAGTATTTTAAAGGGTCCTTGCTTGAGCTGAATGCTTGAAACAGGATATTTGGGTGCCGGTGGGCAGTGAGCTGAGTGCTTGGGTTTGATGTTTGGGTGAAAGTGAGCCATCTGCAGTTGGCCCAGTTTCTTAAACATTCACTCCCGTCCAACGCTGTTTCTTTCCTGCCAGCTAAGCCCATTTATTAATTTTCTTTTAACTCTTTTGGGTTCCACATTCCCCTACCCTCTCTGACAGAATAACAAGGACAAATCTTAGGTATTACAACACAGGTCTCATCTTCCAACTACTTTCTGCTGCCCTGGGGCATAAAGCTGACTCTACCTACAGTTATTGGTGGGTAGAGGGACCCCATGGGCCACTGTCTCAGGTTATGGGACTTAAAAGGTTGGGCACACCTGGAAGATGGGTCTTGGGAGAGAGAGCATGTTTCTATGGAACTGATGTCTAGCAGAGTCTAAAGGAGACTCTGGGATCTCTGGGGACAATTCACTGATACCCTTGCATCATCAGAAGCTTGGTATGAAACTGCCACATTCTGGAAAAAAACAAATTTAACCAGTAAATTAGAGAGGCAAGTACTGGAGAGAAGTAGCAGTATAGATGCAATTGGTCCCCGCAAGGGCTCTCATAGAGCCTCCTAGAACCTTCTTTAAGAAATTAGGTATTTTAAAGTGGTTTTCTTCATAATCAAGTGGCCTGCTCCTGTACTTCCCTTGATTTTTGCTGGATATTTCCTGATTGATTTACACAGAAACAACATTCTTTCTGAAGAAAAAAGCATGTCCTTCCCTGGGCTACTGTGAGTAGATTAAGGGCTCATCTATTTTGTAGGACTACTCCAGCAGGGGTATTGATTTGTTGATTCATTTTATTTAATGTTTCTCTGATTGTGTCCAGGAATTTTGCAAATTCTTGGGGAAAGAGGAGATAAGGACAACATCTGTAATTCCTGCCACTGCAGCACCAGTTATACTTAAGCTGGCAAGAAAGGAAATTAAGTGAAAGGCCCTTTCATCTCAGTATATGGGAGCCTATTGGAGGCCTAGCATTGGCATTAGTTCAGTTAAGTTAGCAATGTAGAGTTGGGAGGTGGAGTTACATATCCTAGAGAACAAGCAGGGATACATAAGCATTAGTTACACAAATAAAGTATAATCCTGATTTTCAGAGCAGTACTGTGTTAACTGAGATAAGGCCCCCACAACGGTGGGAATTTGGTCAGATTTCAGAGTGAGATATAGTGTAATTTGTTAAGGAATCTTTTTATGACTTGTTTGGCTCTTTCTACTTTCCCCGGAGATTGTGGGTGCCAGGATATATGCAAGTAATACTTAATTTGAAGAGCTTCACTTACTCCCTGTGTTATCTGAGAAATAAAAGTGGAGCCATTGTCTGACTGTAGGGAACAAGGGAGCCCAAAATGGGGAGATCTGGTCCAAAAGGGCCATGATGACTTTGAAGGCCCCATCGTTTTTGTGGGAAAGGCTTTTATTCATCTAGTAACAGTATCTACAAAGACTAGCAAGTAAGCATGTGTATAAAATCTAGTTGCCAGTCCTCCCCTGGCAGAGTCCCTCATCTTTGAAGAGGTTTAAGGAGAGGGGCAGATTTGTGGGCTCCTCTCCGTTAGACTGAAGCAGGGCATTATTAGGAAAGATTTGGAGGGTGGACAGGTCTTTAACAAGAGTGTGTCCAAACAAGTGTGGGCTATCCCTAAATCCCTGGGGAAGGACTGTCCAGGTTAACTGTTGAGAAACATGGGTGGAGGGGTTTTCCCATTCAAAGGCAAATAAGAATTGGCAGTCTGAATGTATTGGAATGCAAAATAAGGCATTTTTAAAATCTAATACTGTGAACCACGAAGTGCCAGAGAGAATTTACCCTTAAAGGGTGTAGGAATTGGAAACGACTGGGGTATATAGGGATTACTGCCTCACTGATGGTCCTTAGGTCTTGTACCATTTTATATGTGCTATCTGAGTTTTTAACAGCTACCATCAGGGTTCTATGGCCACATGCAAAGACTTAATAACCCCATGACCAATAATTTTCTTTTTTTTTTTTTTTTTTTTTTTTTTTTTTTTTGAGGCGGAGTCTCGCTCTGTCGCCCGGACTGGAGTGCAGTGGCCGGATCTCAGCTCACTGCAAGCTCCGCCTCCCGGGTTTGCGCCATTCTCCCGCCTCAGCCTCCCGAGTAGCTGGGACTACAGGCGCCCGCCACCGCGCCCGGCTATTTTTTGTATTTTAGTAGAGACGCGGTTTCACTGTGTTAGCCAGGATGGTCTCGATCTCCTGACCTCGTGATCCGCCCGTCTCGGCCTCCCAAAGTGCTGGGATTACAGGCTTGAGCCACCGCGCCCGGCCTAATTTTTCTATTAGAGTCTGTAGGCCCATTTGGGCTTCAAGATTTAAGGCATGTTATGGGATCCTAGGGAAAATATTAGGTATTCAGATGAATATTTACAGAGTCTGCAAACAAAGAACTTTCTGCAGTGGAGATATTCCATACCTCTGGAGGAACTTATAAAATGGAGGATTTTAGGACCTTGGGGCTTTTGGTGG
Source organism: Rhinopithecus bieti (assembly GCF_001698545.2). NCBI lineage: Eukaryota > Metazoa > Chordata > Mammalia > Primates > Cercopithecidae > Rhinopithecus > Rhinopithecus bieti. The sequence continues at coordinate 311,846 of NW_016825401.1, read as the reverse complement.
GAGGAGCTAGTAATGCCAATATTGGGCAGGCATGCTCAGGGAATTTAAAGCTAGTTTGGAGTTTGTTGTTGTGTCCCAAGTAATGGGATAGGACAGTAGCTTGGTAGAACCTGGAAAGACTGAGTGAAAACATTTTTCCCCAGGGTGCATACTATGGGGAGATAAAGCATCACTGCTGTGGCCTGCCATCTATGCTGGCGAGAAGGATCAAAGCCAAAAAGGTAAGCCCAGAAAGATTAATTAGGGCTGAATAATTAGCTCCTGTGTCGAATAAAAACTCAATCTTATTTCCTGCTCTATTTAGAGTTACCGGAGGCTCAGCCATAGAATGGTAAATACAGGGGCCTGAATGGTCTCTGAGCCCCATCAGTCATCTCTTTCTGCTTTCTCTGTTCCATCAGCTTCCTCATAGCTGAGGAACAGAGTTAGGGGCATTTGCCATTGCTGTTCTCCCAAACTGGCTCCCAAAACTGGGTTGCTGGTTGTGGGATGACCCTCCTACATGAGGAAGAGAGAGGTAATCCATTTCCAATGCCCCACTTATTTGCAGTAAGAGATGATTGAGGAGGGTTTTGGCAGTTCTGGCTGATATTCCCTGGCTGATTATAGCAATAGCAGATAGTGAGCTCCTTTGTGCCCATAAGGCTCCAGGCTGATGGCTGGCCGGGGGCCCTTAGTACGGGCAGAGAGTTTGCAATGGCAGCAGCCAGGTAGTGAGTCTGCCACTCATCTCTTTCTCAATCCTTCCTATCCCATTCAGACTGTGATATTTCCTCCCATTATTAAAGAGCTTGAAGGCCATGTCCAGCAAGACGGTGAATGGTGTTTGTGGTCTTTGGTCTAGTTTCTGGAGTTTGTGTCCAATATTTGGAGACATCTGGCTAACAAAACAAACAAACAATCAAAAAACAGCCAAAATAGCTAGGTTTTCTGGGCTTTTGGGGTCCACATTAGTATATTTTCTCTTGGCTCCAGCCAGCTTGGAGTAAAATAGAGCTAGGTTTTCATTTGACCCCTATGTTACCTCTCTTAACTTGGTTTAGTTGACCAGTTTTATGGCAGCCTTTTTCATGCCTTCAATTAAACAAGTAATTATATGATTATGGCATTCCCTGCCAGTGTTTCCCTCTTGGTAGGTCCATCTAGAATCAACATCAGGAACTCTGTTCTCCCCGGGGGAGAATCCTAAGGGCTCTGGACATGAACTTCATCTTTCCACCATTGAGCTAGAGACAAAATGTGGGACCTTTCCTCATGAGTACAACAGGTGGTAAAGACAATATAAACATCCAGACGAATGAAATCAGAGGAAACAAAATGTACTCTAAATTCTTTTATGAAGTGAGAAGGGTCCTGGCCTTGGTCCGAAGGGAGCCAATTTAGCTTGTATCTGATAGAAGTCCAAAATGGGAAAGGAACATGGACTCTGATGGTTTTTAGAAATGGTTTGCCACTTCTCAGAGTAGCAAAACTTTTCCTGGGGCTGAAGTGGGATAATAAATGGCTCCCTATCCGGTATGTGAGGGGAGAAAAAAGTTCAAGGTAGGGGAGAGGCAGAGAGAAGGAGGTGGAAGGTGGAGTGGAAGGAGGGGAAGGCATTGGAGTAGACACACTGTTGGGGAGGAGGAAGGGGAGGAAGGTGGGGAGGAGCTTGACAATGGGAGTATGAAAGAGGGTTCATCTAAAATGTCTGAAGTCAGGGGGAGGAGGTAAGAACTTTGCTAGGCACATTCAACAGTTTCCTTGAAGGTCTGGGTCCCAACCCCAGGGACATAAAAGCCTGGCTATAAGGAACCTCAGGCCATTTGGAGGAATTTTGACAACACAGATTAAGTTGAAAAAGAGTATTAAAATCCAAAGTCCTATTCAGAGTCTAGGTTAATTGATCTGAGAGTTTATCAACAGGCCAAACGACATTACACAAGAAAATCAGACAATTCTTCTTGAGAGTCTGAGAGTGAAATTTGTCCCAATGTTTTAGGATGCAACCCGGAGGTGAGTCTGAAGGAATACACAAAGTTTGCTCTATGCTGGAACTGGAAAATGATGAGCCACTGGAGGCTGATGTCTGCTGGGGCATGAAGTGCACTTTTCTAAAGGTGTCCTGACAGGGGAAAGGATACCACTTAAGTCTACTGGGGTACTTCTGAGATGTCCTTCCTAGAGGTGTATTGCACCTACTCGGAAAGACCTCCCGGCACTGGGGACAATACTACTGGGACCTTGCACTAGATGGCCTGTCCAGGTCAGAGGTATGTAGGTGAAGGGAGAACTCAGCCTGGAACCAGCCCCAGGAGAAAGGATGGGAATGGGGAGACTCATCATTCTGAGGCCACTGGAGATCACCTTATTTGGGAACATTTGGAGCCAGAGGTCTGGCTACCTTTATGTGAGAATTAGAGTAAGAGGAAGAGATGGTTTATGTCACTCAAAATGTATGTGGATTTGCCCTAGAGGAGCTGCTGCTGATAATTCTGCAACATGCAGGGATTGGAGACCTCTGACCAGAAAGGATAGGAGACAACCTTTCTCCCTCTGGACAAGGCAGCCAGACGTTTGCCCTTTGGCCTTCTGGCAACACCAGGGAGCTGCCCTGGTCAGATGCCACTAGTTACCAGAGCGCTACTAGATGTTGGCTGCTGGAAGTCTGAAAAAAGAAAATGAACTTAGGTCCCTCACCTGAGTGGGTGGTGGTAGTCAGACACTTCCATGCAGACAACTTTCAGTTTCACCAGAGTATAGCCCTGGCCATAGACTGTCAGTTGTTTCCATCTTGGGTGCTGTCCATAGAGGATCCTGAGTTGGAAGACAGAAAGGAAGAGGGGAGAGAATCACAAAATGTCATGGTCAATGACTGCCTGAGGCCAGCATGGGTGGAAAAAGAATTTACCAAGACAGTCATAAGTTTAGAAAGGCAGATATATTAGAGAAAGGGGAGATATATTGCAAGAGAGCAATGGGCCAAACAGCAGAGGGAAGGCTGTCTGCGATGAAGTGGAGACTAGAGGGGTTTTTAAATGGTCATGCTGCTTGGGCTAAATGCTTGAAACAGGATGCTTGGGTAAAAGCATGTGGGGGATCAGTCAGAGTGGTGGGAGAAGCTATAGGGAAAGGAGCAGGCCTTTTGAAAGGTTGGAAGGCTCTGCATAACTTTGGGGGAGAATAAGCTGAAGGCAGCTGTTCTCTTACCCTGAGGCAGAGGGCAAGGAATAGGTACAAGGGAGTGTAGGGGGATTTATCTTAAATGGCTTGTTTACTTTTGTTGTCTAGAAACTGACCTTTGATCATCCATGTGTGTGACTGCTCCCTGAAAGGGGCAACAATATTAATTACCCACAGATTGTATTTGCTCCAGGCTTTCAGCATTATATGTGTACTGAATAAAAGCAAGCAGCTCAAGCTGTTCGAGGCTGCCCTTTTCTTCAGCCACTAGCAGCCCCATAGCTACTCTTACACTGCATACCTGTATCTGAGTACTCCTTCCATCCATCTCTCGGCCAGAGTCTATAGGATGGACCCGGCACAGGTTTGGGTTTAATATTTGGTTGCAAGTGAGCCGTTTAGAGCTGGCCCAGTTTCTCAGAACATTTGCTGTCCTCTATCCCTATTTCTGTTCCTGTGAGCTAAGCCCATTTTTAATTTTCTTTTAACCCTTAGGATGCCATAATTATTAATAATTTAATCAAAGAGTTAATTTGTTTGTTATCATTAACAATCTACATAAATGCTAAGTGATAAAGCACTAAAAATTCTTTGAAAACTTCAAATACAGAACAAAATGGTCTGTCTTTATACAATGATACTTCCACTATGTTGACTAAAACAGTTTCCTCAGCCATCAGACAAATCTAGAACTGATATATCCACTTGTTGAACATTAGGCCATGGTACAGTTGGGTTGGTAATACATTTGTTTTGTGTAAAATTTCCCTCTGAAGCTTTTTCTGAGCCAGTGGATGGGCCTTTTTAAATGTAGAAATTGACAGAGCCACTGTTTTCCTGATCAGAGGTGCCTTCATTATATTTCTTTCCTAGTGAATCCTTAGATACAATGTAACTTCTGTCTCATATCCTTGGCATTGCTGGGATTAGACTTTTTTTTTTTTTCTGTTTTGAGGAATCTGTGTACTTTACTCAAGACGGCAGTTGAGTAAAGTCTCTCAAGGCTGCAGGATAGAGGTCAGGGCCTCACCTTCTATCCACTGAACAATATTGCCTTTCCATCCATCAAAATATATCCTTAAGAGACAATGAATAATTCAAGTTGCTGTGGCCATGTGTACTAAATGTGGCTTCATAAAATCTACTCCTTTTATTATCATTTCTGTATGTTATCTCTGATTTATAACTTACTTTTTGAAACAGTTTTACTGGTTAAGTAATGGATTCAGTTTCTCTAAAGTTTTCAAAACACTCAAAAGGAAGTTTTGTATAACTTCTGGGTGGAGTAATTTTAATTACGTTAGTATCATAGAAGCCAAGAGAGAAAATATAAGGGCAAAGTGCATAATAACAATGCCAATCAGATTATTGATCTCAATCATTAGAAGTCCATCAGCCAGCACCTTTCTAATAGTGCAACACATATTACAGATTTAATGAGTCTATATTTTCCAATATCCTTTATTGTTCGACCCATTCTTCACTCTGGTCTACTCCTTATATCTTACCAAATAAATGTATAAAAATGTCTAGCCTCTTTCTTCATAAAAACAGATATGTTGAATCTATGACTTATACCTCAAATCAACCAGAATGATGAGTTAATGGGCCTCCCGTGTGGTTCCACTGTTATCTTTGTTTTATATTTTGCATGAGTGTAAATCTTTCTCCAATTATAGTTTTTGCCATTGCTACTCATGTTTGACATATTGCATCTTGTCAGCCACTTCTACTCTCATTCAAAGATTAAAGTCCTATGGAAAACTTTTTGAAATATTAGGCAGAAGCATTTGGTGTCTTATATAGTTTGGATATTTTCCCCCTCCAAATCGCATGTTGAAATGTGATCCCCAATATTGGAGGTGGGGCCTGGTGGGAGGTATTTGAATCAAGAGGTTGGCTCCCTCATGAATGGCTTGGTGCCACCCTTGTGGTAATTAGTTCTCTGTAGTGAGATTTTATTCTTTTAGTTACCAGGAGATTTAACTCTTAAAGAGTTTGACACCTCCTGCCTCTCTCTCTTGCTCCCTGTCTCACCATGTGACACAACTGCCCCCCTTTCATCTTCTGCCATGAGTAAAAGCTTCCTGAGGCCTCACCAGAAACTAAACCAATGCTGATGCCATGCTTATACAGCCTGCAGAACCATGAGCCAAATAAATTTATTTTCCTTATAAATCACCCAGCCTCTGATATTCCTTTACACATTAAGTTATTCCACTAGGAAAGCTTTCTAACTTGTATACTCATGTTGAATACTTTTAGGGTGGACAAGTTGTTCCTCACTGTCAATTCATAAACCAGTGTGATGAAAGGAGCACATATATTGCATCAGAAAACTGGACTGCACTTAATTTTCAAAAATTCATATCTTAAGAGGGTGTTACAATTTGCAAATTTCTTATTTCCAGAAGTCCAGAAGACTATGGTAGGTTGACTTCAGTCTTCATAGGAACATATAACATCACACTTTCTGAGCACATCCTATGAGTACATGCTTAAAGTCAGTAATAAGCTTCAGAAAGCTACTGCTAATGATGTTGTTATCTCAGCTGAAACTTCCATGGAGTCTGCTGCTGCTTTAGTCTTCTCTTGATTCTGCAAAGTGGCGTGATCCCGAGCATATGCTTCCAATTTATCAGCTAAATCTGTGTCTGAGGAACTCTTGCTTTCTTTGATGGCGGCTTACCTGTTAACTGAAGTCAGGCCAAAACTCTTTGGAATTTGATGAATATACTCTTGAACATGAAACACTGCAAGAATATTTTGTTTGAGAGTAGAAAACATCCTGTAAACCAACTATTTCATGCATAGTGCCAGCAGCAGCATTGCCAGATTTGCCATCTGTATAGCAAAAGTTTGTCTATTCATGTTTTATAATTAGAAGATTAAAAGGTAAAGGAGTGACTTCTCACTTTCTTTCACCAGAGCCTGAGCTATGACTTGGGTCCTCACTATAGCCACCATATAATTGTCATCCCTCCTAAGTGAATCTCTTCAGTTCAGATCCTTTCAGTTATTTGTCAAGACTGGAGAGATGGTTGCTTTAGGTGAAAGTTTTAATTTACATGACCTTTAACATCCTTATGACTCAAATCCTTTATGATTTTCAACAGAACCTCAAGGATAGTTTGTCCGTGCTTCCAGGACCACCAAGTCCTTTTTCTACCCCGAGGCTGACTTCTCAGGAAGGCACAACTCCAGTAAAGCTCTGCTGGATCTTTCTCCATTCTTTTTACTTTAAAAACAGTTTAATCACATGGATATGCTATTTATATTAGAAAGTTATTGCATTAGTTATCTTCTGATACATAAAAATTTACCCTAAAACTTAGCTTAAAAAACATTCATTATCTCACACAGATTCTGCAGGTCAGGAACTTGGAAGAAGCTTAGCTACCTGTCTCTAGCAGTAGATCTCTTATAAAGCTGCAAACAAGCTATCTGCTGGAGCTGCAGTTATCAAAAGGCTTAACTAGACTTGTGGTATCTATTTCCAAGCCCTCACATGTAGCTATTGGCAGTAGGCCTCAGTTCCTGCTGATACATAAGCCTCGAAGATATAGTTATTTTGCATATATGGATATAAATGTGATGACATGAAAATATTAATAAAGTTGATGTGGAGAGAAATTAATCAATTTTGTTTTGACAATGTTAAGTTTCAGGTAACCATGAAGAACTCAGTTATACCAGATATTTGGAGATTCAACACTGTTTTACTTGGGAGAATTCAGAGATTGGGATGAAGATTTGGTATTTTTATAGTTATAAACTATGCAGGGCAGGGAATATAATCTCAAAACAAGAGGTGGGAACTGAATAGTGCAGGAACAGACAAAATATATATAAGCAAAAGAAAAAAAAAAAGACCTTTCATGAATGAAAGGAAAAAAAAATAAATCATTGCATTATGGCTCATGAAGTTATGGGAAGAAAGTGAGTTCCAAGAACAGGTTCAAAAACATCAAGAAGATGAACACACACACACACACACACACACACACACACAGCCTCAAATTAGAAAACTGGTTCCTTCTCAAGCCACGATTTTGTGATTTCAGTAGTATTCACCTCCAGCATCATGGGTTCCCCACAATACTATTAACTGGGATTAATTTTTATGAGGCTTTTACTACCAGCTTTTTAAAAACTAATTTATCCAACTTTTTAGAGCATTAACCAGCAAACTTAATCAGACACCGGACCGTGTAGTGTTCACCTTCTGTCAGCATGTCACTGTCTTTACCTATAAAGTTGATTGACATGATTCCAAATGGAAAAAGGTATGGGAAACTGAATATAAAGGAAAAACATTTGACTGTAGATTCAAAACATATGAGAGGAGAAAATACCTGAATAAATATACTTCTGCTTAACATTTATTGAAACAAGCTAAGATACTAACAACATTTTTATTTAAATGTCATGTGTCTTTTTATGCTATATTACAAGAAACTGCTATTTACTTGATCATTTTCTTACACAAAGTCACCTTGCAGAGGCATGTCATGAAATTCTCTCTCCTTCCGCCCATGATACCAGTTAGTGGTGGAATGTCTCAATCACCCACTTCTCCTCACACCCAGACTCTCAGGAGATTACAGCTTTGGGAGGATGGGGTGAGGAATTCCAGTCCAGGAAAGGGACTAGGGATCTAAGCAGTTGAGGCCGCCTCAGCTGGAGAAGGTGCAAATGAGATAGTTAAGTCATCCAATATCTCAAGCTAACCAGATATCTCAGATGTGTCAGAGTACATTACCCCAAACGTGGCCAATTGAATGTGAGTGGAGAGGCGTGAAGAGAGGAAGTACAAGAAACAGTGCAGTGAGGGTAAGCTAGCACTGTAGCAGCTTGCTTGATGGCAGAGCCAGGACATTACATGGCACTACAATCCAGGGGACCCAAGTGAGAGGAAAAAAGAGGATGGGAATTGTGAAAACCTCAAAGGATTTCCATTAACCCCTCACCCGCAACAGCATCCCCTCCCCTTAGGCCAGGATTCAAAGGGCTGTGACTCCAGCCTTCTATTTACTGCTTTATTTTCCTGAAATTGATGTGGCTGTAGGGAAAAGTTATTTACAAATCGTAACAGCAACAGTAAACTGGATCAATTAGGAGTTAAAATCCTGATTCAGCCTCTCATTAGTAGCGTGGCTGGGATAGGCGCTTGACTTCTAAATCTTGGTTTCCTCAACTGCAATACATAAGGTTGATCCTATATGTAACTATCTTTTGGAATTGCAAAATGTAAGTGAAATAATTTCCTTTTATTGAATAATTTATAAGTGCTTTATAAGCCTCATCATATATTAATCTGTGCAACACCCCATGAGTGGGTTGTTTACAGAAGGTGAAACTAATAGAGAAGATGGCTAAGATTTCTGATACTAGAAAACTAGAAAGTTACAGAGCTGCTCTCAAACTCAGGTATGCTTAGTTTTGAAGTAAATATTTTTGTCCTCTGCTGGCAAAAGGTAAACATTTAAATATTTCCTGCTATCATTATTAATATTAAAATGAAAACTGGAAAATACAAAATGATTAATGATAAAATAATTACTATTTTCACTGTTCTAACAACAATACATATTTATTGAGTACCAGTATATGATCACAGCCTTTGAATATATCATGCCATTCAATTGTGAAACATCTTTTATTTATTTATTTTTTTGAGATAGAGTCTCTTGCTCTGACACCAGGCTGAAGTGCAGTGGCACAATCTCTGCTCACTGCAACCTCTGCCTCTCAGGTTCAAGCGATTCTCCTGCCCTAGCCTCCTGAGTAGCTGGGACTACAGGTGTGCGCAACCACACCCAGTTAATTTTTGTATTTTTAGTAGAGATGGAGTTTCACCATATTGGCCAGGATGGTCTCGATCTCTTGACCTCATGATCCGCCTGCCTCAGCCTCCCAAAGTGCTGGGATTATAGGCATGAGGCACCATGACCAGCCATGAAACATCTTTATGAGACTAGGGCCACTATCATTCCATATTCAGAGATGAGCATACTGAGGTACAGAATGTTGCAATAACTTGCTCATGATCATGTAGGTAGTAAATGGACGAGTGAAAATCCAGACCATGCCAATGTGACTGGAGAATCTGCAGTGAGCACTCATCTATACTGCCTGTCCCTACTTAATCCAACTTCTCTTTCTTAACCAGGTTCTTATTTTTATGTGTGTGTATGAGTGCATGTGTGTGCATTTCAATTGTAGTATTCATATTAAAATACTCAAAAGTTGTATTCATAATGTATTTCACATTTTATGCTGCTTTTTTCTTCCAGCGTTGTCTCATAAGTTTTCTTATATTCTTTTCAATTGCCTTAATTATATCTATTTTATTCATGAATAACATTATATACAGTAATGTTCTAAAATTGTGGAGGTATTCTTCTATGATTGGACATTTTATTTAGGTTGTATTTGATTTTTGCCTAACATAAATAACTCTACAATTTATTTTATAGATATGAGCTTTATTTTAGTTATCAAATTATTTCTAAGCTAAATTTTCAGAAGATAAATTGTTACATTAAAGTATATGAAACTGTTTATTACTTCTTATACATAATAACCAATACTTCACTGAACGGTCACCACGTTCTCCAATAATAGCATCAAAAGAGAATATCAAGAAAATAACTGTAAAAACAAGGAATCTCATTTTTGTTTATATATATATATATATAGAAAGAGAGAGTCCAAATGATGCTTCAATAGCCACTGGAACGTGCATGGCTTGAGAGTGTGCATCCAGCAGAAGTGATGAGTTATGGAGTTCCCACAATCATTTCTGTACCCCGAGCCCCAGCAACACGTGTACAGGAAAGCTTGCCAAGGCTTTCTTGGATTCAGAGGCTACTGAACAGCACACCTAACCCACCCCAAAGTCAATAGGGAACACTCAATCTTGGGCTCATTAACATTGTGCCATAACCAATAGAGCTAATTTTCCTACTAATACCTCACAGCAGGTACTTAATAAGTTCTTATTTCCCATCTTTTGCTCAGTCTCATATGTTCACATTCTCTCCTGCTCCTTGGAGTTCCCAATAGCCTCGAACTTCAAACTTTACAAACCATTTTCATTTTCCATAATAACTTCACAAAGATCTGACTCTTTTAGCGATCTTTTCATTTGGAGAATATAGGAAAGGATTTTATCAACATCTTCTGAGTCATTATATCTCTGGATCTATCAGCTTTTTATGTCATTCTACCACATCTGTCTGTTTTAAAATTATTTTAAATAATTGTATGTATTTTAGATGTTTAGCATGACGTTTTCATATATATTCATATACATAGTGAAATGATTACTACAGTCATGCAAATTAACATATCCATCTCCTCACACAGTTACCATTTTCTTTCTTTTTTTGTGGCGAGAACACATGAAATCTCCTTTTTTTTCCTTTTCTTAAAATTTTTTTTGAGATGGAGACTCGTTCTGTCTCCCAGGCAGTGGCGCCATCTTGGCTCACTGCAAGTTCCACCTCCCAGGTTCATGCCATTCTCCTGCTTCAGCCTCCCGAGTGACTGAGACTACAAGTGCCTGCCACCACGCCCGGCTAATTTTTTTTTCCTTGTATTTTTACTGGAGACGGGGTGTCACCGTGTTAGCCAGGATGGTCTCGATCTACTGCCCTCGTGATCCGCCCGCCTCGGCCTCCCAAAGTGATGGAATTACAGGCGTGAGACACCACGCCCAATCGAAATCTACTTTCTTAGCAAATTTCTAATGTGCAATACAGTATTTATTACTGACTGTAGTCATCATGCTGTACATTGAATCTCTAAACTTCATCCTGCTCAACTGCATTTGTGCCCTTTGCCCATCTCTCAGTTTTTTTCTTACCTCTTTGCCTCTGGTAACTACAGTTCTACTCTCACTTCTATGTCTTTGACTTTTTTAGATTCCACATGTAAGTGGGAATATGCAGTACTTTTTTGTGTGTCTAGCTTATTGCACTTAGCCCAGTGGCCATTAGGTTCATCAATGTAATTGAAAATGGCAGAATTTTTTTCATCTCTCTTGAATTTCTGAATTTACAGTTGATCCTGAACACTACAGTCTTTGACAACAGTTTATATAGTGAGCATCTGCACTAAGTGTGTACATTGACAACTGAGTTTTTGTGTTAGTCTTATAATGGTTATTTTGTGAGTTTTTTTTTTTTTTTTTTTTTTTCCTTAGTTGAGGCTTTGATCTTTTGGAGCACAAGGAAGCTGTTTTCTTGACTAGACTTTGTGGTCCATTGGTAATATCGTTAATCTAGCTATTTTACTCAGGTTCTCTACAAATAATGTAAAAATATAAAGCGTGCTCCTGTGGTGGCATCTGTTTTATTTGGAGCTTTGTGAAATTCATTAAAATATTATTAATGGCTAACTTCAATTTATGAATTCTGTCGTATTAGTGAAATATGATTGCATTTTTAAAGAAAACTAAATGTTAAAATAAGCTTCATGTCTTAATATGAGAGCATTGCTTTGAGTTGTTTTATATTCTAAGGTAAACATAAGTAATGGTTTAAGTGAAAGAAAAAATATCCCAGAGTAAATGTTGTCTGATTAGTCCATTTACAACTTCTTTTAGGCTTGACATATGACAAATTTGCTCACAAAACTATTCTATCTTGTCCATGGCACAGCTATTTTAAAACACCCCATTATCAAAGGGTTCATTATTATTATTATTTCAGTTATTTAAGCATTTCTTAAGGCACTATTGTGAGGCTATAATTTCTTCTAGGTGCTAATGAAACAAGGATAAATAAGACATTGTCCTTCCTGTAGAGATTTACAGTACAGTAAGAAAAACAAAATATAAGCATATCACCACAGTTCGATGTAACAACTGCTAAGCTAGAGGTATGCACAGAGTGGAAACACTTGTGAAACCTTTATTTGCTTTTGATGACACTAACATTTGCCACTATTTTGTTCTGTGTATGAAATAATGTAGTCTCTCGCTTTTCTATTTCTTATTTTACAAGGTCCTCTTGCTGTTCAAGGTAAGCATATGAGGGCCAATATTAAATGTTTATTTTCCTATAATGATGTTGAGATGATAATATTTACTAACTTTCTTTGAATTACAGCAAAATAAGAGTTTTAAAAGGCATTGCTTATTTTGATCTAGCACCTTGACACTTTTATCTGTCCTTACTTTGAAGATGATTCTAAAAGGAAATTTCAAATATACTCAGGTAAAAAGATTTACATAAAAGACCCCAAACTCCCAGCTGAAAGATATATCATTCTACGTAGAAAAACATGTTTTAAACTTATTCATGCTTTGCCAGACAATGATGACAATACAAACTAGTCTTCTCCAAGGTATACAGAAGTCCCCTTTTGATATGTAATTTGTTATTGCTTAGCAATTCGTTAAGTTTCCAAACAGCTCTTTAAAAATGAGTCAAGAGGCAATACTTACGTGTATTTGCCCACTTGATAGTTTGTTATCTAAACTGAAAACTTGAGATATTTTGATATATTAAGAATATAGAATTCTAACTGTTAATTCAAATTTCCCTCATCTAATCTATACAAAATAATTTTGATGAAATACTTATTGCTTTCAGAAAGGTAACAATATTGTTCTTACCATATACTTTAAGTATACGCATTTATTAAATATGATAAACCTGCCCTTACACATCAAGCAGATTCTCTAAGCATTAGCCCGTTAGCTCCCTGTTGAAGAAGCTTCTTAGATAGCATTCCCTAAAATGAAAACCCAAACACAGGAAAGAAAGATCTTTTAGCTTTACATATTTAACATGTTTTGTTAATGGCCCTTATTTGGAAGTGTGTAATAAGTTTTGGTTTACATGGCTGTTCATCCCACTAAACTATGGCCTCAGTATCGTACGTCACACCCTAGTAAACATATTAATCATATTAGTGAATGAACATGTGATCATCCTCAGATATTAAAACAACAAATATAACAAAATTAAATGTAGAAACTTTCTTCATGACCTATTTATTGCTTTTATGTAAAATGTAGTGTTGAATTGAGAAAAGGGTTTCTAAATGTAATTGGAATAAGAGAAGTCACATTTTTAAAAAAGAAGGAAGAGGATCCCTTAATGCTTACTGTGATGCCATTAAATTACAAGATAAACCAACAGGCATAAAGAAAGTTTTAGGATTTTTTTCATTAGATTTGCCATGCTCATTAGTCTTTGAGTTAAGACTTTGCTTCTGTCTGTTTTACGAAGATTTAGTTACAGTTTATAGAAGTGAAGAGGAAGTAGGAACTGATGTGGGAAATTGCTTTGCTAAGAACCCTGGTTTATAGTGGTGATAAACATAAGTCAAAGAGTCCAACAATCTTGAAATTGATTTTTATGCAATGAACAGATGGCGAGCCACATAAAAAAATACTTAAAAGAGTAAATACTGTAATATGGAGAAATACTTACGCTACTGTGTTAATTGCAAAAGGAAAATACACACTTTTACAACAATTAGTTCTGTAAGAACAAGTATTTATTGATCCTACTATGTGCACAGTACTTTGTTAGTTGCTAGAAGTACAGTAATGGTTAAGACAGAGAGTTCTTGTTTTAGAGCCTACAACCTAGATCGGTTTGTGTGGGAGTGGGAGGCTGAATGCAGACAATTAAACAGATATTTAATGGAAATATTTTAACTCCTAAAAGGGGGAAGTTGCAAGCTGCCTCGGAAACTACTGTGTGAAAACAATTTTAAATCAAAGAACCAAGGAAGGCTTCTAGGAGGAAAATCTCATAAAATGCATCTCAATTAAATTTTAAAAATAGACAAGATGTCAGGCTACTACTACCTGTGATTATGTCTAGGAATAAAACTATATACGGCAGATCTCACTTTTTTTCTATTTTTCTCTATGTTTCAAATTGGTACTGTTTAGTGGAGATAGCTTCTATAAAGGGAAAAATGAATTATAGATTAAGATGACAAAATAACAATAAAAGCGTATAAGTTAACTTAGGTACAAAGATGTTAATGAAAGAATAAAGAACAAGAACTTGTATAGGAAGAATTTCCAACAGATCTAAATTATGTACTGGTTAAATGTGTACACCTATATGCTCATTTTAGGCAGTGGGCCAAGGCGCAACAAGATACTTAGATATAATAGAGTGTTAAGATAACTCCGAGATGGAGAAAATCAAGAAGCCAGTTGCCCCTCTTCATAGCTGTTCTCAATCAGCCTCTCAGTCCCTCTCTTTCTCTGTCAACGTATTTAGTATCTACTATCTACATGATTCCTTTTCGTTCTTCTCTGAAAGGTGAAGTTATGTGCCAATTTTGTTTGTTTATTTATAATGGAACTTTTAAATCACTAATTTTATGACGTATTTGTGATATTTAGTATAGAATAATGTACATGACTTTTTAGAATATTAAAATTTTCCCCAAATACTGGATGTACTTAAAGATCTCAAGGATTAATTTGTACTTCAAATGGTACAACAAACAATATAAACAATAACTTTCCAAATGAGAATTGTATGATGACAAAATATTTTGTATCTATACTACATTTTGTGCCTAATATATAGTACATTCAGTAAATTAGTCTTAATGACTGATGAAACAAATGAATAAATTAAAATATTGCTACATATAGACTAATACTTTCAGCCAGGGACAAAAATTTACTCCTTTAACTTCAAAATACTCATGAGTCTGTTGTTACTAGTCCACTCAATAAAATTGATCATAAGGATGTGAGTACACTTATGTTCATTGTCTATAATTATGTGAAAGATGCCTTGTTGTATACCCCTTAGTATTACTTTTAAAACACTGAAAAGATATTTAGATGGAAACTTTATTTGCTTTTAAATCATAAAAGTATGCAAAAAATAATCAACAATTTAATAATTTTAGAAATGTTACTTTATTTGCAGATGAAGTAATGAAATTACCTTTGAAACCAGCAAATGGGTGAGTCCCTCCTTGTGGTACATAAAATTCACTTGAGCTATGGTCATGCACTTTATAAGTAAGTGTTTACCTTTTCATCTGATCCTCTGAGAAATGATTGGCTAATATGAATCTCGAAGTCAAGATAGTATCAGTAAAACTAAAAGCAAGAATAAAACACTAGATTAGTGGTTGAAAGAACTCAGAAAAGAGAGGAACCTCAGTTATTTAGCATTTAATAGGTGGTTAAGTTATCATCATAGAGAAGTAAAGCAAATCTTTGCTAAAATTAGAACCCTCATCATTATAAAATGAAATGGATTTTATATTACCAAAGAGTGTTAACAAAGGATGCTCATATTTTATTAATTTTGGAAACTCATATAGTCAATACTAATTCTTTAAGGCATTATTAATATTTGGAAAAATTGTGATTTACTCTCTCTGTGTATGTAAATATGTATATATATATGTACATGGTTATTTAGATAACAGATTTTTTTTTCTAATTTGTTCATTTGAGCAATATAGTAATCAAATTCAACAATACTTTGGAGTTGTGTTTTAGATCTAAATTCAAATATTAAACTATACTATTGCAGTATCACACAAGTGTATGAGGAGACCTCAAAAAGTTTGTGGAAAATAAAATTGAAGATAAAAATACAAACATAAACTGAATTTCTCAACATAAGCTCTATCAAGACACTATTTAAGACACTTTTGTAAGCAATGTATCAGTCATTAGTCCATCCTTAAAAAACTGAGGGTCTTAGGAATTTAACCATGCCAATGCAGTCTTTTTTATGTTATTAACTGAAGAAAAATGGATGCCTTCCAAAAATTTTTTTTGATTAGGAAACATCAACAAGTCAGAATGAGCCAGATCAGGACTGTAAGGTGAATACCTAATGATTTTCTACAGAAACTCACAAAATTGCCCTTGTTAGATGAAAGGAATGAGCAGGAGTGCTGTGATGGTGGAGAACTCTTCTCTAGTGAAGCTTTCCCAGGCATCTCTTTATTAAAGCTTTGGATATCAAGACACTCATAATTTGCAACTTTTATTATTCTTTGGCCCTCCAGAAAGTCATCAAACAATATTCCTTGCATATTCCAAAAAACTGTTGCATGATCTTTGCTCTTGACTGGTTCGCTTTTGCTTTAACTGAAACACTTTTACCTCTTGATAGCCACTGCTTTGATTGTGCTTTGACTGCAGGATCATACTGGTAAAGCCATGTTTCATCTTCTATTATAGTTCTTCCAAGAAATTCTTCAGGACCTGGATCTCACTTGTTTACCATTTCCCTTGAAAGCTCTGCTCTCATCTGCAGCTGATCTGGATACAATGATTTGGCAACTACTGAATAGAAAATGTGATCAACTTTAATGTTTCAGTCAGGATTGTGTAAACTGAATCAACTGAGGTGTCTACAGTGTTGGCTATTTTTCCCCCTGTTAGTCATTAGTCCTTGTCAATCAGGACACAAACAAGATGAATTTTTTTTTTCACAAGTTGGTGTTAGACGGTCTACCATTGGTGGCTTAATCATCAACATTCTCTTGTCCCTTCTACAAAAGTTCTCCATTTGTAGACTGCTAATACTTTAGAGCTCTGATCCCATACACTTTTTCATAAAGCATCAATTATTTCACCATTCTTCCACCCAAGCTTCATCATAAATTTAATGTTTGTTCTTCAGTTTTATCAAAATGTATGTTGCTCTGACAGGGGACTCTTCAAACTGATGTCTTACCTGTCTTAGTGCTTCAAAGTCGATCAGGTTCAGACATGATATAACAAGTTAATATGAATTTATTTTGGTGTAAAAAATTAAAATCCATGCATCATTTTTTCGTAGTATGTATTTTACATGTATTTTTTGAGGAATCTTAATATTGAGCTAATAATATAAAATGGAAACTATATAAAATGCTGGTTTCATAGTCAAAATTAGTTGAACATTATTATTTTATATGACATGACATAAAATTTTAAATTACTAGACTAATATAACAAGTGTGCATTTGTACCCCCAAATCTATAATAAAAGTTGAAGTTATACAAAAAACTTAATAGACTCATTTTAAGAATTGTTTTAAATTCAGAAACTGTGTGCAGATTATATAGAGTCTCCACATACTTCCTACCACGTACACACAATTTCCCCTCTGACTAACATCCTGTATTAGTGTGGTACATTGTTACAATTAATGAACATATTGATATATCGATACATTATTATGAAGTATAGTTCATAATTTATACTAAGTTTCACTTTTTGTTGTACAGTTCTATGTTTTTCACAAATGCATGTCCTGTATCCACCATTACAATCTGATACAGAATATTTCACTGCCCTGGAAAACCACTGTGCTTAACCTTTCACCCCACGCTCTCTCTTTCAAAACTCAGGCAACCACTGTAGATAAGATTAACCTTATCTACAGTATTGTCTTTTCCAGAATGTCACAGAGTCAGAATCATATTATATACAGGCTTTTCAGACTGACTTTTTTTTTTAATTAGCAATATGATTTAAGGTTCTTCAATGCCTTTCTGTGGCTTAATAGATCATCTCTTCTTATTGTCAAATAATACCCTATTTCATGTAATATATAGGGTATTTGTTAATCCATTCAACCTACTGAAAGGTGTCTTGGTTGCTTCTTTCCAGTTTTTGGCAATTATAAATAAAGCTGCTATATGCATTTATGTGCATGTTTATATGTAGATATACATTTTCAAACTCATTAGGTAAATACCTAAGAATGAGACTATTGCATCATATGGTTAAGACTCTGTTTAGCTTTGCAAGAAATTGTCAAACTGTCTTCCAATATCATTATACCATTTTGCACTCCCATCAGCAATGAATAACTTTTTCTTTTCCTTCTGGTATTCCTATTACATGCATTTATACCTTTTGTAATTGTCCCAGAGTTCAGCATATTGTGTTTAAAATTTTTGTCTTCATTTTTCTTTTGTCTTTGCATTTCAGTTTGGGAAGTATTTATGGACATATCTTGAAGCTCACTGATTTTTTTTTTTTCAATTGGTGGTGCACACTCTAGCTAGAAGTCCATCAAAGGCATCTGCCATTTCTATTACAGTAGCTTTTATTTCTTGCATTTCCTTTTAATTCTCTTTCAGAGTTTTCATTTCTCTACAATGTTCATCTATTCTTGCAAGTTGTCTACTTTTTCTATTATAGTCCTTAACATTTTAATCTTTATTTAAATTCACTTTCTGTTAATTACAGAATTAATGTTATATCCACATTGGGTTCTGATTCTTGCTTTGCTTCTCCAGGTTTTTTTCCTCTCTTACCATCTTTTTAAATGTTTTGTTGAAAGCCACACAGGATGTATTGGGTAACAGGAACTGAGGTAATTAGGCTTTTAGTGTGAGGCCCAGTGTCAATCTTGCTAGGAACTATGACGTTCAAGCTGTAGTTGCCAGATGCATCAGTTTCTTCTAGTTCTGTTGTCTGTTTCTTCTCCTGTTGTCTTTGGATTTCAGTAAGAACTCCTTCAATAAACTGTGTATCTTCCAGCTTTCTCAGTGGTAATCCACTATTCTTATAACGGAGCACTGTTGATGTGATGGTAAAATGTTAGGGACAGGAAGCATTCTGTAATTTTATGATCAAATCTCAGTCTTTAGCCAGCTTCTCTAAGCTGTTGATGTTCAGCATTTCTTAGATTTATTCTCTCTCCTTACAGGAGACAGAAATGCTACAGTTGGCTAATTGTTTTTCCTTCCAAGTCATATAAGGCTCTGGTAAAGTACTTTCATTTAGAGAGCAGGCCTTTATTATGGAGAATGCTCTGGGCACTTTAGTTACTTTTCTTTTCCCTAGACTTGCATAAGACTGGGCCTGCAAAGGCCTCTCCACCTTGTAATCTAGTGATTAGGATTTGGTACTTCCAACACTGTGGCCTAGGTTCAATTCTCAGTCAGGGAATCAGTCCCCTGGAGATCTAAATTCTTTAACTCAAAAGGAGAAGAAGTGGGGAGACTGGGCTCCCAGGAATTTCTAATTCTCAAACTATGTGCAAGCAGATTGTGAATTCAAACTGGTTTACTAGAGGCTGCGTGTTTGAGTTTACAAGCAGCCTCTAGCAAATCATCAAAAGTACTATTTAAGTGTTCCTCCTACCAGTCACTGGGTCCAGTGGCTTCTCTGCTTCAGGTAAGTTGACCTTGGCTGTGATTCTCTCTATTGACCTGTCTCTCCATATTTCAGAGTGGCAATTTGCCCTGGGACTTCAATTTTAAGATGGCTCTAAGAAAATTCATTTTAGCTGGGCGGAGCAAGATGGCCGAATAGGAACAGCTCCAGTCTCCAACTCCCAGCGCGAGCAACACAGAAGAACGGTGATTTCTGCATTTTCAACTGAGGTACTGGGGTCATCTCACTAGGGAGTGCCGGACAATCGGTGCTGGTCAGCTGCTGCAGCCTGACCAGCGAGAGCTGAAGCAGGG
>NW_016825401.1:256129-289043 GCF_001698545.2 Rhinopithecus bieti | reverse complement strand
AAAAAAAAAAAAAAAGAATCCACAATGCATTACTATCTCATATTCAATCTATTGGTCAACTAATTACTCTTAATATTTTAATATAGCATGCTATTAATTCTTGCATATTGCATATATTGACATTAGAATTTTAACTATAAATTCAATACTTTACATTTCAATTTATATTAAATTGAATTTCACTGCTTTGATCTAGCAAATATATATTATTTTAATCTTAATTGTTGCACTGAATAAATTTGTGATTCTTCTTTGCATTAGGTTATCTGCAAATTTGATACATTAATAAAAGGAGGAGCAAATTAGTCTAGGCTGCTGACTCCCTTTCATAACCCAATTCTAGAAATGCTATGGAATTAAGAAGAAACTCTGAAAAACTAGAAAGGCTACAGAAAATCCTTGGGGAAGAGTTGAGACAAAGTGCTCCCATGCAGAGGAGGGCAGATTAGCTTGAGAGAGTGAGAAAGAGGATTTAAATTATATTTTTCTATTTTTTTGCTACATTGCCTTTGGTGGATGATTTTCTGAGTTTATAACACTAATACAGGAAAACACTAGAAAAATGAAATCCCTTAATGTATTAGAAATGACACATTATGAGGTTTTCAGGAATGTGATAAAAATTCTATATCATCAACATACTTCATCATGTAAAGACACTGTTCTAGGCACTGAGATTAAAGTAAAAAATAAATAAACAGAAATCTTGCCCTCATGGAATTTATATTTTGATGAATGAAATCATAGTGACACATAATAGTGCCTATAACGTGTTGGACCTGGTTCTAAGTGCTTTTATTTATCTTTGCTCATAGAACTTTTGCAGCACCCATATGAATTCAGTGCTAGTGTTATTAATATTTCTTTTTACTCATGAAGATCTGAAGGGCACAGGAATTATGAAACTTACCTGAAGTCCCACAGTTTGTGAGTGTGATGGAGCCTGGGTTCCAACTGTGCAGTCTCCTATGAACTGTGCATAGAATTAGAAAATAAGTTGATGAGTTATCACTTATTCCCATTAGAATAACAAAAATTAAAGAGGGGATGCAATTGCATGTTTCTGAAGAAGTAGAAAAGATAGTAACTCTAGACTGATTAAACTGGTTCAGCCATTCTGGAAAGTCATATTGGAAGTTTTAGAAAAGTTAAAAATGTGTGTTCTGTGACTCAGTGTTTGTACTCTAAAGTTCACACATGGTTCTTCCATGATGTTTATCATGGTGGTGTAGGTGGGTGCAGAAAGTTGAAGAAACCCTGCCTAAACCTAATGTAATGATGAATACAACGAAATTAATTCTGTTAAAAGCAACAAACTGGAGGTACTTTCAGCAATAATAAACAACTCAAATTCATAGTGTTGAGTAAGTAGAGCAGGAAACAGAATAAAGCATTCTTTAGTTAGCTTAAAATACTTATAGACATATAGATATTTAAGGGATTCATAAATATTTCAGGGTGTATTTCAAACATCTCAGAGAGGGTGAATGGAATGAAAATGGAGATGAGGGAAGGAGATATAAGTAAAATAAAACAAGAGAATGGATTTTCACAGATTTAGAACAATAAGCTGTGGACCAAAAATGTGACTAGCTCTATTTTGTATGTGAAGAATAAAGAATCAATCAATTGATCAAGAAAACCAAATAATTTTAGTGAGAATTAAATAGAAAAAAAAGTACCTATTTTTCCCCAAAATTGTACTGTGATTTTAATGTTTTTTTGGTTTTTTTTTTGTCATAATTCTTTTGCCTCTAGTTCCACTTCCGTATTTTAATCCATCCCAAAAGCTGCGAGGGTTAACTGAATAAATAGAAATAACTTACAGAGAAAGTGTAATTAAAATATATTTTAAAAAGCATGCTGCATCACTCTGAACATTTTTATGGCAATGTAAATTCTCTTCATTCGAAAAGCATCTTTTAATATTTTAATTAGGATACTGTGTTATGTGAAAGGAACATCTGATTTTAGAAATGCAAATGAAGGTATACTATGAAACAAAGACGCAGAATTAAAAAGGTAATATGTAGTTAAGCAACCAGCTATGAAGAGAAAGAATGCTGAGATGAATCAAGGAAATAACCTGATTTTTGAAATGAAAATTGTACTCTCATTTTTCAAATTTAGCAATTTGACAAGGTTAATGACAGTTTTAATACATTTTTTACTTACAAATGCAATAATTACCTTTGTCTAATAATCTTGATATCGATCAACCAGCACGTATTTATTGACAGTAACTAGAAGCAGTTACTGCCCCTTATCTGTTCCCTACAGCACCTCTAGCCAGCTGAGTAGGTGAAAACACTGTATTCGGTTACTGTCTCCACTTCCATCTTTCCCCCATTTTCTCTTTTGTTCATTGCTACAAAACAAAAAAGACTTTCATTGCAGCTATATAAAATACAACTGGATTTTGCAATTTTCCAATTTTAAACATGAAGGAATTAAGTCTCTAAAAGATTAAATAACTTGGCCAGTGACTGAGGTGCGACTGAAATCAGATCTACAGTCAAAGCCCATAATCTCAACAATGAGACCACACTGGCTTGGGATTGTGGGCTTGGGACTTCCTTCTTCCTAGAGGATAATTTTGACCATATCTTTTTTTTTTTTTTCCAAAAAATTAATGTTTTGTTGTTTCTTTGTTGTTGACAGGAAAATAAATCTAGCTAGAAGAAAAACTTCAAAAGAGCCATAAACTTTTCCTCAATCAGGAGAATAACTGTGAGAATATGTTTTTCAGGAGAGAAATCTTATGAAACAGGGAAGATAGAAGAGGAAGAAGCCATAGAAGTAACAAAGCAGGTGAATAGAAAGCTAGGAGTCCCAAGACAGAAAATGTTTCCTGGAATGGGCTCATATTGCCAGCACGTGTTGGCCCTGCAGTTCCCCGTATCTGGAGATCTGTGGCTCTGTTCACTCATCAATGAAAGTTTTCATAACCAACCCTATGTCCACTATCCAGGCCTCATTGACTGAGGAGGACAAGAAATACTAGAACATAATAATTAAAACATACTTTGCAAGTTGAAAAGAGATGGACCCAAATGAGGGATTAAAGAACTACATATTTAACAAGAGAACTATTTCTCATCCCAAGTTTCAGGTTCAAATTCTGAATTGTTTTCTCTCAGTTCTACTGCTAAAATCCATGGTTAAACTCTATATTGCACTTTGGATTAGGCAATAAGAAACAAACAACAGACTTACAAAGGAGCTACTTGTAAATATGATAAAGTATTATGTGCAATATATGGTTTATGATGAAACTGAATTGTGTACTAAGTTACATCTGCCCTTTAGGGTTATATAGACCTTGTCAAATTACAGAGCCCTGGGAACTCATATTATTTATTTGTGAAATAATAATTACAACATACATCACATAGAATAGTTTGAAGGTTAATTTACATGTTCCAGATAAATAAAGTGCTTTTCACAATACTTCGCCCTTATATAGCAAATGGCCAGTGAGCATTGCTATTAGTAGCAGTAGTAGTGTGATAATAGCATTCTATTAAGTATATGAAGTAAGGGAAAGAAATCACACAGCATATTTTCTGATTCAAAGGTCTTTCACCAATAGTAAGAGATATGTGTTAAAAAAAAATTGAATTAATTCACATGGCATTGTCGTTGAAGTCTTTAGAACAAAGGAGTTCCTTAAGTGAGAAAGGCCAGAAAGAAGACTGAGTACATCTTGGGTATTGCTCAAAGTTTGAAAGGAGGGGACCAAAACAGAAAATAGTTTTACAAAGAAAGTTTTAAGCAGAGGTAAAAAACAACAAACCACAGCTAGATGTAAAGGACTGAGAAATAAAAAAGCACCAATAGTTTTTAAAGCAGCGGGTAATTTCATTTGTAATTAACTTGTATAGAATATTTTTGTAAGTGGGATACAAGTGAGGAATTTAAAAATATTAGGTTTTAGGAATATTTTAGAATATGAAACCAAATAATAAAAAGGAACTGTCTTTGCCGTACGTACACAGCTGGATAAACATGCAGGGTAAACTCTGAAAGAAGATAGTTTAGTACGTGTATTAGTCAGGGTTCTCTAGAGGGACAGAATTAATAAGATAGATGTATACATAAAGGGGAGTTTATTAATGAGTATTGACTCACATGATCACAAAGTGAAGTCCCACAGGAGACTTTCTGCAAGCTGAGGAGCAAGGAAGCCAGTCCAAGTGTCAAAACCTCAAAAGTGTGAAAGCCAACCGTGCAGCCTTTTGTCTGTGGGCAAGGTCTGACAGCCCCTGGCAAACAACTGGGATAAGTCCAAGAGTCCAAAAGCTGAAGAGCTTGGAGTCCAATGTTCGAGGGCAGGAAGCATCCAGTATGGGAGAAAGATGAAGCCTGGAAGACTTAGTCAGTCTAGTTTTTCCACGTTCCTCTGCCTGCTTTTATCCTAGCTTCACTGGCAGATGATTAATTCATGCCCACCCAGATTGAGGGTGGGTCGCCTTTTCCAGTCCACTGACTCAAGTGTTAATCTCCTTTAGCAACACCCTCACAGACACACCAGGATCAATACTTTGCATTCCTCAATTCAACCAAGTTGACACTCAGTATTAACCATCACAGTATGGTTTATAGAATATTAACTTTCCTTAGAAGTTAATTCATTACAATAGAATTTGTGGTAATACAAACTGAAAACAATCAACGTTTCACAATAGAGAAATGAACAGATGCATTAAAGTATATCTAACATCAGCCTACTATGCAACCATTCGTGTAATTTTGTTATAATTAATGGCATGGGGACATTTCCAGTAACAATATAACATAAAAATGCAAGATTCAAATGCTTGTGTGCGTGTGTGTGTTGTGTGTATGTATATACACATCCCACACTGTCCAGCACATTATATGTTGAAATGCAAGATTCAATGCATGCATATAGGATCACACACATGCAAGTAAAAAGAGTGGCAAAAAATACATTAAAATGTTGTCAACGTGTTTCAAGATTATGTTGTTTTGTTCTATGCATTTGTAAACATTTTCCAAGTTTCTAAATCCATGCCTCACTTGTATAATATTAAAAAAAAAAAGAGTATTTAAAAAATAATTAAATTCTACATATACAGCATGGCACCACTGGAAATGGCTACATGGAAATTATGAGCCAAGAGCAGTGGCTCATGCCTGTAATACCAACACTCTGGGAGGCCAAGGCAGAATTGCCCTCTTGGAGTTTGAGGCTGCAGTTAGCTACTATCAAGCCACTGAACTCCAGCCTGGGTGACAGAAAAAGAGATCCTATCTCAAAGAAAAAAGAAATTATGTTCTTCAAATTTCTGCTACTGTGACTAACATTGAATAATATTGGGAAAAAACAGTTCTTTACAAGCAATATGACCAATAGCTTAAAAATCCCCTGTAGTAAGCAATGCTAAATGAACTACATAGTCAATACAAGGGTAGCTTTTAAAAAGCAAAGATGTAGGGTGATTCCCTGAAAAGCAGATCCCATATGTAAATGGAGTGTTTAGCCTCACCACCGGTGTGAATGTAGTATAGATAACAGTTGCTTCCGGCTGGGTGCAGTGGCTCGCACATGTAATCCCAGCACTTTGGGAGGCTGAGGCGGGTGGATCACCTGAGGTCAGGAGTTCGAGACCAGCCTGGCCAACATGGTGAAACCGCGTCTCTATTAAAAATACAAAAAATTATCAGGCATGGTGGCAGATGCCTGTAATCCCAGCTACTTGGGAGGCTGAGGCAGGAGAATCGCTTGAACCTGGGACGTGGAGGTTGCAGTGAGCTGAGATTGTGCCACTGCACTCCATCCAGTGCAACAAGAGGGAAACTCCATCTCAAAAAAAAAAAAAAAAAGTTGCTTCCTATTACTCAGCATACCTGTCCATGTGCTTCCCACTCATGCATGACCATCAGCAAAGCCCTTTATATGATGGAGGTGCAGAGATGTATATTCTATTGAAACCATCACTACAATATTCCCAAAGTAACATTTTGTAACTCAATCCTAGTAATTTTTACTTCAATTATTTAGCTTTATGTGTATCTTCTACATTGAAAGGGAAAATAAATTACTCTGGGCCCAAATTTTATCACAATAAGAGCAATTAAACATCTTATAAGCTCAGTCTTCTCTAGTGAGTTATAAACAAGTTCTTCTTTCTGAGAAGAAAATTAAATTCTTATTGCATCTGGAAACTCTTGCTAAAATATTTTATTGCTGCTGTTAGGAAGTTTAGAATAATGAAGGCAGTAGTAAAGTAAATATACTATCTCCATTTACTGTCTCTTTAATTGTTGAATTGTCCACTTTAGCACTAGTTTCATAGTGTATTTAATGTCAATTAATGAAACAGAAGCTGGGGATAGTGTGTGCTTTGGAACCACACATCCCAAAAAGCAACTACGAAAATATGAGATCATCTCGAATAAACCACACTTATTTTTAATTTCATAGCAGACATGCTTACAAGATTCAACAAATGTTCAACTCTAGCTATCATGGGAGAAGCAGTAGAAGTTGGTTTAGACTGGGTAATAAAGGGAAATAGAAAACAGCAAATGTAGAGAATACTTAGCTAAAGAATTATTGGGCATATGAATTGCATATCTCCCTGTTTTTTTCCTATTAATTGAAATTTTACTGAATTTGAAGACAAATTAGAATGCCTCATTCAATTTCACTGAAGATATGCCATTTTCAATACCAATAGTCATTCAAAGTAATTAGTTCAAATTGTGTGTAACATCCACTTTGTGGAAGGCACTTACACTAAGGCTGTTAATGGCAGGAGCTTCTGATCCAATAGTCTAGGTCTTCAGTGAAAAGAACCTGCAATATTTTTAGCAGTCACTTTATCCTACTAGACGACATTAACGTCTTTCCCAGTTTAGGGGAAAAATGTTTTCCGATAAATCAAAGCAAAAGAATATTAATAGTTATTCGTGAGCATTTGTGTTCCCTGGTAGTGATGTGGCCGTAAGTAATTCTTCAATTGCATCACCATTGGAAGAAAAATATTTGATAGACAGATAGGTAAGCAGCTACGCAGATAGATAGGTAAGTAGATAGATACATAGATAGATCGATAGATAGATAGATAGATAGATAGATAGATAGATAGATATTTCCCTTTTTGCTGGAAACTGAATTATAAATCCATAGAGCCTAAGTAGAATCATTGATAAAATTTAGCAAGTATTTAATGTTTATCTTTTTCATGCAAGTTACAGCCTGGAATAGAAAGATGAGTAACTCACCATCCTTGGCATCAGAGCACTCAATTTTATATCTGGTGGGGGAAAATGAGGGAATAAACATAAAATTGATTACAGTTTTGAAAAGATTAATCATGGGTGACATAATTCCTGTTACTCAGTATACCTGTCCACACACTTGCCATTCACACCTGACAATCAGCAAAGCCCTTTATATGATGGAGGTGCAGAGATGCATATTCTATTGAATCTATTAACATATTTCAGGGAAACATTTTACAAAGAAATTAACATGATCAAGAGACTATACATATTTATATATACAGTTATGAAGCTGTAAAAAGTTCTAATAGAGTTAATGGCATTTGAAGTGGACCCCAAAAGAAGTAGAGTAGCAGAGAGGCTACACCTTAAAAACACTAATCAGAAGTGGGGTACTTTTGACAAATTAAGAGACAGGAGAAATAAACCTGAGAATTACATTTGGAAGGACTTTTCAAAGAAAGAATTAAGAGACTCTGCATTAGAGGAAATGGTATAAAGATGGAAATATAAGAACAAAATACTGATATAGAAATAGAATTTGCATTGTTAAATATAAAAAGTAAAGGAGGGATAAGAGTCAAGTTCAAAAAATCTAAATCTATATGAAGAAATTAAAAAGTCTAGAGGAAATGAGTGTTTTGGGAAATATTGAGGTATGAAAACGAATTGGTTTGTTTTTTCACCTGCCAAATTTCAGTTCCTTGCAGATATCCAATGCTCAGTGTCAGGGAGACTGAAATGCTGGTCTAGAGATAAACTTTCAGGATTCATTCATACTTAAAGCATGGAAATAGATGAAATTTTTGAGAAAGAAAGTCCCACAGAAAGGGTCGGTTTAAAGAGAGAAGAAAGATCTTTGAAAAGTAAACCTAAGGAACAATATCTGTTAAAGGATATTAAACTATGATAATGTAAATCAATGTGATTCCCATTTCTGCTGTCCAGCAGTTACCAATAAAATTGTAGTTTTATTGATATTCAACTCAGTGTGAGACAATTCAATGAGGTTTACAGTTTTATTGAGAATTTCATAGCCTGTAGAATGTCCCTCATGTGATGAAAAGTATTGGAATACAATTTTGTGTTACTGATGGGGCAGCTTTTATTTTCTTCTAACTAGATAGCAACAAATAAATTCTAGCACTTATGCAGCATATTATGAAAACATAAAAACTTGAGAGTACCAAGCAAATTTTTGTACATCAGGCAAATTCTTATCCAAATGACAGTAATTTTTTTATTGATCTGATAAGCTATTCTTCGTTCTTGTTTTCTTAGGATAGATCTGATTTTGTTTCCTATATCGTAGCCTAAGCAAAGTGGAACTGGGTAATTGTATTCCTTTCATGAACAAAAGAATTGTCAAAGTTCATCATCTTGTCTCATCAACGAAGTTAAAACACTAATATATGAATAATAGTGGTAATAAATAACAACAACAACAATAACAATAATATAAGCCAGAATGCCTTCAAACACACTAGTTTGGATACAAACAGACTGCAGTGGCAGTAAAATTATTCCTTGAATTTTCCTCTCAAGTAAGATGTGTGTGTATGTTCTAAAGCCAGTTCACTCACCGTAGGGTCTACTAGTTTTTTCCTCCCTCCATCTATCATGTTAAGTCATCACATCTCAACAATGGGGATCACCTACTGTTATCTATGGTTGCTGAACCATAAGTCTCCCCTGCTTTTATTTCACTTGCAGACTGTTCCTGCTTCATTCTCAGGCTGCTGGCTTTTAGAAGTGTCCAAAAAGTGGGAAGAAAGAACCCCCATTCCCAGTGTGACACACTCATTATTTCAGCAACAAGATAATACAGCCTGTATTTTATTTTTTTAAATGGCTCTTCTAAATTTACACAATTGAGACTATAGTCCTCTCTCCCTAATACTCAGCCTTATGGGAACTAGGCAGGATGTTAATTTGGGTGTCATATTTTCAAAGCAAATTTCCACATCCTGTACCCTGTCTCACAGTAACACATCATCTCCAATGCATGCCTCTCTTCACTCATAAGGAATTTCTTTTTCTCTTTATTAAAGTGCTCTTTAATGGCTCATGGGGGGAAAAAAAAATTCCTGTAAGGCCAACTTACTAGGCCTTTAAATTAAGGGTAAAAACCTCAGGGTGAATAAAGTTTAATGTTAAAAGCTGAGGAAAAGAAAACTTGTTTACATCATCATCATCACTATCACCATTCTTACTGTCATTATTGATAACTGTGGCAAAATGGATGAAGGTTTTCAGCTCTTCACTATCCTCACCCACTCACTGTAATAAGATTACATCCAAACCTTTTGTCTCATGACTCATGGAGGGCCTTCTAATAGAGTAGGTGGAATATTCATTCTAATGTAGATAACTTGCTTTGGTTGATGGGATGTTATTTAATGTGATGAAGATAGAGGTAATGAATACACTTGAATAATCTGTCTTGGCTGCTTGTGTCTTTGTCATCTGTAATGAGAAGAATATGTTGGGTAGAGCCATTGCTTCTGGAGTGAGAAGAAACACTGAGCTTTAACTTGCAGCCTGGATCTAAGCCTAGCTAACTCCATCTGGGCTCAGCATTGCCAGAGCTGGCCTGTAAAACTGCATGAGCAAGAAATAGTGTGGTAAGACACTGAGATTTTAGAATTGTTTGTGATGCAGGAACACTATAGAGAAAAGTATACTTTAAAAAACAACAAACAATTGAACACTGCTGTCTAGCTTTTCAAAACGAGACCATAGGTCTTAGACCAATAAGTAAGTAAAAAATACAAAGAAAAATTATAAAATACATATCACAGAATAAAAAACCTTTCTGCTTCACTACAATGAGTTGAGTTGAAAGGCTGGAGATGTGACTGGGACACTTCTAGAAAGAGAAGATAGAGAAAGTCCTTTCCCTTTCCATCACACCCCCACCCACCCCCCAAGAAACTAATTAATTTGTGTACACATTTTGTTGATTTGCCTGGAGACTGAAGGTAGACATCACATGAATGATCCTCAGAGAGCACAGGAGAATGTAAAGTATGAAATAGATGTGCCACACCCCACACAGTGTATGGGGAATCTGGAGCCGGGCTAACCAGGTTTATATATTAGCTCTTCTGCTTATTAGCATTGTGTGATCTAGCCATGCTGCTTTAGACCTCAGGGAGAGAGAATCACAGAAATGTAGGGGAAGAACCATTCTCCTCACCTCTATCTCTGATCAGAGAATAGCTTTGGCATCGTGAAAGGATTAGGTGACCACCACAGGAGGATGTCACTGCCCTGTGGAGGCACATATTCAAATGAAGGGTGCAAAAGGCAGAGAGACAAGTAGATCTCCTTGACCTAGAGCAAAACAGCACAGGGTGATATGTCCTTGAGCACATGGGAGACCTCCTGCTTTACAGTTTCAGAATTAACAGAGTTTTTAGGTTTTTAGGTAACAGAGTTTTTAGGTATTTACTTGCTACCAAGTAAGTAGAACCTCAGAGCTTGTGAAATTCATGAATTGATATTAATGTGGAGAAGCCTTGAAAAGATGTGGTACACTATATTTATCCTTGAATAAATTTAATTCATTTCAGCAAATATTTATCAAGCATTTACTATGTGTGAAGTGTTATTTATGAATAAGAATGAAAGTAGCAGGCGTAAAGCAATATAAATTATTAGTTTAAGCTTTTTAAAATAAATTTCAGATGACTTGAGATTGGAAAGCATATTTATTTCTTATTTCTTCATTCTTGGTTTCAGTCTTGATTGACAGAGCCCTGGATTAGAGGCACATGAGAGGCTCGTATTGTGGTGATGTTCAGTCTTAATTGGTTATCCCAACACTAGTCACCTATTGGTTTCTCCTGTACAACCTCAATTTTCTTCACTGGAAAATGAAACAATTATCCTAAACTACCCTTCAATTATTATTTTATCTTGATTTTAAATTTCATAGTCGAACTCTAGGATCTCAATTCCTTAGCTTTATGCTTGTATTTCAAATACCATTGGAATTTTTAAATGTCATAAGGCCAGTGTAAAGAATGCAAAATGGTAGTTTTGAAAAGTAGGTAGACTGAGATTTATCAGTGATAGTAATCCAAATGTTAATGCATTTATAAAAATTGTCATGTTGGATTATCATAATTCTACATAGGATTAATGGAGAGAAGGGTCTCAAATAAATTAGCAAGTATATCACTTGCACCTTTGCATTGTGTTACATGTACCTAAGGATCAAGGTGATAGCCAAGAAATGTACTCAGTGAAGACTTAAGTTTGAGTTTTCACTATAAAATGAAACAGCCGTTAAAGCAGGTCTCAAATTTGATGTTCTTGATTTTGTTAAAGATTTTTTGTTTTCCAAACAGCACAGCAGACACTGGAATGGAAAAAAAAAAAAAAAAAAAAGAAAAGAAAAAAAACTTAAACAACAGCAACAACAACAAAAACAAACAAACAAACAAAAAAAACCCTAAAACTTAAAAACACTCCTTTAGCATACCTTGAATGTGACTAAGGCAAAGTAGGACTTATCAGCAATGTATAGGTAGCCTGAAACTAATGCCAGCAGAAGGTGTTTAACTATATGAAAGCTCTAGTTGGTCCAGTTGGTGGGAGCACCTTGGGTTATTGTTAACCTCATTTAACAAAGTCTCCCCCAACAACCACTTTTGACTAGTTTTGTTTGTTTGTTTGTTTGTTTGTTTGTTTTAAGCTCTATATTATGGTCAGAATAAAAGCATCATTACTTACATGAACTAAACCTGTGGCATTTTTACTTGATCTACCCAGGTCCTGAATCAGAATTATTATTTTTGTATTGCTACCAAGAGATGCTACTGAAAACAGAAACTCCCCCCATAATCCCGTTATTACTAAAACTGTCAGCTGTTGTAAATATAATGAAAATAAATAAATAATATTCAAAGTAAAACATCATCTATTCTAAGCTTAACATATTGAACAGAATACGTCAGAATAAAAGAATCACTGTTATGTAATCAGTTTTTCCTTCTGGAAACAATATGGCCTTTTAAAAGTAAGCCATCTCTAATCCATATATAGGCAATGATTTAAAATTTTAATTTTGGCCGGGCACGGTGGCTCAAGCCTGTAATCCCAGCACTTTGGGAGGCCGAGACGGGCGGATCACGAGGTCAGGAGATCGAGACCATCCTGGTCTACTCGGTGAAACCCCGTCTCTACTAAAAAATACAAAAAAACTAGCCGGGCGAGATGGCGGGCGCCTGTAGTCCCAGCTACTCAGGAGGCTGAGGCAGGAGAATGGCGTAAACCCGGGAGGCGGAGCTTGCAGTGAACTGAGATCCGGCCACTGCACTCCAGCCTGGGCGACAGAGCGAGACTCCGTCTCAAAAAAAAAAAAAAAATTTAATTTTTACTTAGACAAAGATGTTAATTGTACCTGATTTCAATTATATTGGGAGTCACTTAGACATGTATTCTCTGTGAAGAGAATAAATCAATAATTTGGGAAACATTTTCCTTTCTGTAGTTTCTATCATATAAGTGGAGGATCCCAGTAAGTTTGGAGGGTCAAAAGTATCTTCTCATGTTCCCTGTAATTCAATCTTATTTTCTTTCTCATCATTTGTTAGGTTTCTGGAGGTTTTTTTTTTTTTCTTTTAGCCTTGTTGATTGACAATGTATTTCCTTTTAATTTCTTGATACTTCTGTGGCATTGCAGGAAAAAGGTTGTGTGTGTGTGTCTGTGTGTGTGTGTGTGTGTGTGTGTGTGTGTGTGTGTGTGTCTGTTTCCCGGTAATAATAGCATTCATAATATTTGGCATATGTGTCCTAAAGGACACATACTTTATAGCAAGCCAAAGTTGTTTTTATTTTTACAGAAAACATTCAAACAAAACTGGACAAAATATCTCAATCTCACATGTTCCTTGTCAGTTAAAGGACCAATATGTTTCCCTGAGGCATTTTTACTCCATTGTTTCAGGTTAGGGCTAAATTCCAATGGCATATTTCATACTGTGTGAAAGATACTAGTCTCATAACATCTAAATGACTTTGATTAACATTGTTAAGAAAAAATGACTAAGGACTTTTGTAGAGTAAATATTTAATAACCTTTTAAACAGATGACTAAAGGTGCCATGCTATAAATACAGAAAGAGCCACTCTAAATATTACATTTTATTTACTTACAATACACAGCTAGAAGAACCAATACCAAAAATGTGTAGGTTTGCCGAAAGTATTTCATTTCTTCATTTCTTATGGATGTTTTTGGATAAAGTACTAAGAGAATAAAACACATCTCAAGCCAGTCTCCATTTAAGGATAAAACTATTTCAAAAAAGGTGGTCGGAAACAAGACATAAAATCTCTAAAAGCATTTATCAACATTGAGGCTAGAAAATATAGAGAAGGGGATTTTTATAGTTGGTAGTTGGTACCCTCATGAGTCCTACCCCCACCACCCGTAAGAATGAGGGATGAGGGTTGCTTCATTATTTGCCATTTGGAGAACTTAAAATGCGTTCCTTGCAGTTCGGAGATGCAGTAGCCTGGCTTCTGACTTTTGCCTGAAAAATTGATATGGCAAAGGTGATTTCTTGCTTTGAAGCTGCACAAAAAAAAAAAAGGTGCAGTTGTGGGGCAACAAAGTCCACAAGGGCAAAGAGTATATAAATGTTTTCCATGCACCAGACTGTAGATCCAGGGTCATCTTACATCCTGTTTGAGATGGCTTCCTTGAAAGGGAAACAAAAACAAAAACCTGGAGAAAAAATAAAGAAGTCGAGGAATGTGCAAGATGAGAAAAACAGTGACTGTCCTGAAGAGATATTCGTTTACTCTGTCCAGGGAACTACGGCAGAGAAAACCTCAGGGATAGGGTGAGAAAGAGCTGTTCCTTCTGGGTCATCACACTAGCATCGATGAATTCAGACTTTTTGCGCCCTCCCCTTATCCGTTCTTTTGCCCCATACTTCACATTTAGAGGAGGTCAGAAAACACCCATGAGGGGATATCTAAAAAAGTAGAGGGGATAAATGAAGGAGGAAAATATAAACTGGAGATCACGTTTGAAATTTGTATTCTACATAGGACTGGACGTTTTAAATTTTGAATTGTGACTCAAATTCAAAGTACTAGAGGACTTTTACCATCTTAAGAATGATGATAAAAGTCATGGAATCTGTGTGAGTTTTCACCCAAAAGCAAGGGACTAAAATAACTCCACATAGTGTATTTTAAGTACAAAAGGAAATAGAAATAAAATTGCTTGTGATTGCCCCTACAAGTACAACCAGTTCAATTACATTGATAATTCAAGGGCTGATGCACTTATTAGTAACAAATAAGTCAAAATTAAAAACAGAATTGGTAGTGACTTATCAGGTAACAAAGAACTAAATAGGAAGTTTTATCTACAATTACTTGAAGGGTTTTTTTTCCCCCTTTCTCCAATTCTTTTTTCTTTCTCTTCATAGTTTATTTCTACCTTAGAAGAGTAATATTCTGCTTTATATCAGTCAGCAATACATTTCAGAGGATCAGATATTCTGTGCCAAAATGTTAATTGGGTACCTATTTCCTAATATGGAAAAATAACTATGATACATTACACGTCAATTCCAAATTCCAAAAGTTGATTTATCATAAAATTGATGAAACTTAACCTTCAAAGTCCTTCACTTGCATGAACCCCTTCCAAGATCCTGGGAAGAAACTAGCAATGCATATTTGTAATGTTCATAGATGTAAGATAATTTTATATTATTTTAGTTAAAGGAGATCCCCCAAATATTACAAGCTGCAGCTCCTACAAAACCTAGACCCATTCTAACAGAACCATTAACTTATTTCCTAAATGTAAATAAAATATGGAAAACCCCTATATAGAAAGATGCTTAGATGTGAAATGATAAAACATTGTTTCCTAATTGTCAAATAATTCATATAATTAGTGCAACAGTTGTTTTTGTGTATAGAAATATCTATTCTACTATTTTATTCTACTATTTTTTCATTTACTTGTTTTCTTATTCATAGTTTCCTTAATACTTTCTTTTTAAAAAAAAAAAAAAAAAACTTTTACTTCATGTTTGGTGGTACATATGCAGCTTTGCCTTATAGGTAAACTGCATGTCTCAGGGGTTTGGTGTACAGATTATTTCATCACCCAGGTAATAAGCATAGAACTCAATAGGTAGTTTTCGGATACTCTCCTTCCTCCCATCCTTCACCTTCAAGTAGACCCTAGTGTCTGTTGTTCCCTTCTTTGTGTCCCTGTGTTATTGTTTATGTACCACTCATAAGTGAGAAGATGTGGTATTTGTTTTTCTTTTCCTGAATCAGTTTGCTTAGGATAACAGCATCCAGCTCTATTCATGTTCCTGGAAAAGACATAATCTTATTCTTTTTATGGTCGTATACTATTCCATGGTGTATATGTGCCACATTTTCCTTATCCAGCCTCCTGCTGACGGGCATTTAGGTTGATTGCATGTGTGAATAGTGCTGCGATGAACATATGTGTGCATGTGTCTTTATGATAGAATGTTTTATATTTATATGTATACTCAAGAATGAAATTCCTGGGTCAAATAGTAATTCTGCTTTAAGTGCTTTGCAGAATCTTCACACTACTTTCTATGATGGCTGAACTAATTACATTCCCACCAGCAGTGTGTAAGCATTCCCTTTCCTCTGCAACCTCGCCAACATCTGGTCTTTGACAAAGTCAGCAAAAACACACAATGTAGAAAGGACTCCCTATTCAACAAATGGTGCTGGGATAACTGGCAAGCCATATGCAGACGATTGAAATTGGACCCCTACATTTAACCATATACAAAAATCAACACAAGATGCATTAATTATCTAAATATAAAACATAAAACTATTAAAACCCTAGAAGATAACCCAGAAAATACCATTCTACACATAAGACCTGGCTAAGATTTCATGACAGCAATGCCAAAGGCAATTGCAACAAAAAAGAAAATAGATAATGGGTACCTAATTAAACTAGGGAGATTCTGCACAGCCAAAGAAACTACCAGCAGAGTAAACAGCCTACAGAATGGGAGAAAATATTCGCAAACTATTCATCCAACAAAGGTCTAATATCCAGAGTCTATAAGGAACTTAAACAAATTTACAAGCACAAAACAACCCCATTAAAAAGTGGGCAAAGGACATGAACAGACACTTTTCAAAAGAAGACACACATGTGGCCAACAAGCAAGAAAAAATGCTCACATTACCAATCATTAGAGAAATGGAAATCAAAACCACAATGAGGTACCATCTCACGCCAGTCAGAATGGATATTATTATTATTATTTTCTGAGATGGAGTCTTGCTCTATTGCCCAGGCTGGAGTGCAGTGGCTTGATCTTGGCTCACTGCAACCTCTACCTCCCAGGTTCAAGAGATTCTCCTGTCTCAGCCTCCCAAGCAGACGGGATTAAAAGCACACACCACCCATTGCCCAGCTTATTTTTGTACTTTTAGTAGAGATGGGGTTTTGCCATGTTGCCCAGGCTGACCTCAAGTGATCCGCCTGCCTCGGCTTCCCAAAGTGCTGGGATTACAGACGGGAGCCACCACACCTGGCCAGCTATTATTAAAAAGTCAAAATAATACTTTCGTGATTTGAAGGGGGTGTTTATTGTATAATATGTGGTTAAACTTTGAAAGGCATTCTGGAAACACCTCAGGACAAGTGTGCCAGGCATGGAATAGCTCACAATGAGTATGATACTGCGATGGCTCTTAGAGCCAGAAATATCCCCAGTACATGTCTCCTTTGTTGATGCATGTTGCTTTTTTCAAAATATCTACATGTGATTGTCATGTCTTACTAATTATAATTAAAATGTAACTTGCGTACTTACTGTACACTGTTTTCTAAAAATGATTGTATTTTGACCTGGCACAGTGGCTAATGCCAGTAATCCCAATACTTTGAGAGGCCCAGGCAGGAGCATTGTCTGAAGCTAGGACTTCAAGACCAGCATGAACAACAATGTGAGATCCCATCTCTACTAAAAATATTTGAAATTAGCTGGGTATGGTGGTGCAGGCCCATAGTCCCAACTACTCAGGAGGCTGAGGCAGGAGGATCGCTTGAGTCCAAGAGTTCAAGGCTGCAGTGAGCTGTGATCACACTACTGCACTCCAGCCTGGGTGACCCTGCCTTAAAAAAAAAAAAAAGATTGTATTTTGTTTTCCAAATGCAAATATAAAATTTCCTATGTAAACATCAGCTGTAAGTGTACTAACAGTTAATGTATTATATAAAGTTTAAGAACCAAAAAGCACTCTATTGGGAACAGTGTAACAGAGATATAGATGTTGGGAGAATTTACCTTACTTTTCAAAATTGCCTTTGCAGTTGAACCTCTATGGCATCACTAAATAACAATAGTGACAACAATAAAAATAACAACAGTAATAGCCAATGTTTATTATTTCTTAAGGCTTACCTAAACCTTCTCAAGCATGATTTCATTTAATCTTTTAAACAATCCAATAAAATAAGTATCATTATATCCATTTTAGAAATGAAAGAACTAAGAGGTTCAGTAATTTATTCAAGGTGACACAGCTCATATGTGACACAGCCAGAAGTCCACTGCACTTAGCTCAATTTTTCAACAACTATTTAGAGAGCATCTCCTCAACACAAGACATGACAGTTTGTTTTGCTTAACTTTTATATCACACAACATTCACTACAGAGATTTACTTCTACTTCTCTGTATTACAAAATTTACACATAAGTTTCGTGTCAAAAAATTTTCTTTGTAAGTAATAGGCTGATGGCATCAACCCTGTATTTCCGATGGTAGCAAAAACCATCACAAACCTTCTGGAGAACGGTATGAGAATATTTTTTGAAATTAAGCATGTGAACATCACATGA
The DNA here is from genome assembly GCF_001698545.2 of Rhinopithecus bieti. Lineage (NCBI taxonomy): Eukaryota > Metazoa > Chordata > Mammalia > Primates > Cercopithecidae > Rhinopithecus > Rhinopithecus bieti. Next base: position 270,892 of record NW_016825401.1, on the reverse strand, counting down.
TACAATACTCACACTCTTGGCTATACATAATGGGAACTATGTATCACTCAGAATAAATGAACTAGTTATATACACAACTATATGAATACATCAAAATTTCATGTTGAGTAAAGCAATGAAGAAAGAAAAGATCACAGTACAATATCACATATATAATTACACATAAAACTGGAAGAAAATAGTAACTTCAGAAACACTAGACATTTTTCAAGAATATGCACAAATTCAAGAACTTAAACTGATCTCATTATATGGTTACAAAGGAAGGGATGGGGCCAGGCACGGTGGCTCAAGCCTGTAATCCCAGCACTTTGGGAGGCCGAGACGGGCGGATCACGAGGTCAGGAGATCGAGACCATCCTGGCTAACACAGTGAAACCCCGTCTCTACTAAAAAAAAAAAAATACAAAAAACTAGCCGGGTGTGGTGGCGGGCGCCTGTAGTCCCAGCTACTCGGGAGGCTGAGGCAGAAGAATGGCGTAAACCCGGGAGGCGGAGCTTGCAGTGGGCTGAGATCCCGCCACTGCACTCCAGCCTGGGCGACACAGCGAGACTCCGTCTCAAAAAAAAAAAAAAAAAAAAAAAAGAAGGGATGGGAAATAGGTACCAGGATATAATAAGGAAGAAATTGTACATGATGTGGTGATGACAATGTTTCACGAATTAAGAAATATTAATAATTCAAATAATTGACCTGAGTTCTTGGGAATTTTGATTCAGTGTTATGATCCAGAAAGTCCGTGCCTGAGATCAAACACCACTCAAGAGTTGGAATACAAAGCAAAATAAATTCAGCATTGCATCCTCAGAGCAATCAATCACCAAAGACAGTCCCCTCCAGTCAGTAGTCATCACTGAACTCACTTTATCAGGTTATTTATTCAAGTAAGAACATTTAATTACATTCTCACTAGAATAGCTAGAAGTCATAAAAAACAAACATATACTCATAACAAACCAGTGTACTGAAGTATAGCTTGCCTATCCTGATAATTTAGTTAAAATAGAATTTCTCAGTGTGGTTTGTTATAAAGCAGGATTCCTCAAGAGGTCTCCTGTAGTATTAATATCTAATAAACAATGTGTGATTCTCTTCCTCAATATTTCTCTCTTTCTGTCTCTTTGTTTCTTTCTCTCTCTATATATACCAATTTTAATTAAAATATAAATATTCTTTAAAAATAATTATTTGATTCTCTTCCATTAATAATTAATGATAGAGAATGTTTACAACTGCCACATGCCAGATGTTGCTGTGTGCCATATTAAGGAGTTTAAATGAGATGTTTAATTCTCAATTTACTCAGGTTGATACTATTTTCATCACCAGATATCACATACCAGCACAGACGTCCCTGTTAGGTGATACATGGCATATTTAAAAAACTTACATTGTAGAAGCTGATAATAGAGTTACATGAACCAAGTGCTGAAATCATCTCATATTGATGATTCAAAACATTTTTTTTCAGTATATGGTTTCTTTGTTAATTTTTCTTCTCTTGTATTGACCAGGTCTGTCTCCTTTATATCCCTGTATTGCCCAGTACAATACCACCAACATCGTATCCACCTCTACACTGTATTGTATTTTTCTGTTTATGCCTGTCTTTACCATTAGACTGTGAGATTCTCCGAGATGGAAACTATCTCTTGAATATCTTTATCATGAAGAAAAATAATGTAGTAAGCACCTGTCTACTATATTTGTTAAAAGTAGGAAGAGGGATACAATTGATATCTTCAAGATACATTCTCATCTAGAATGTATCTGAATAAGTAGCTAGTGCATCATCTAGGTGAAATAGACCTTAACTTTATCTTCATTCACTTGAGGGTATGTGAATGCACAAAACCTCATATATTTATAGAAGTCTATTAGAAAAACACATTTCAGTAGCAGCATTTTGGTTCAAATTGGTTTCTTTATGCAATTATCAGGGGCCAGCAGTCTCATCATAGCTGAGTATTAGTGCTTGGTGAGCTTGTATGCTCTCACTCTTGGAAAGGGAATACTTTTCAGGTATGAAAACCCTATTTCCAAAAGCCCAAGTGGATTGGTTGTGTGAAAGAGATAACCCTGCAGCTGCTTAGTCGGTGGTAATGCAGCCATCATTCCTCTCAAAATGCAAGGTATAATAAAAAGCTGCAAATGTACAGTGTAATATTCAGCCAAGGCTTCATGAAACACAGTTCCTACCGCATTAATATCCAAACCCAGTTTTCTGCTGGGAACTTGATGCTATGAAGAGTGCCAATTCATTTCCTATTAAGAAAGGCATCATGGATATAGCCAGACAATAGCCTGTTTCAGTCTCCTTCAGGACTAGCAATTACCTGTATCCTTGAAAAATAGAAGGAATGGCATGTGGAGGGTCAGCAAGAGTGGACATCTGGTCAATCCTCTGGGCTGGAACTACATAAAGGCTCAGCACTGCTGTTTAAATGTGGAGTGTCATTAAATTGGCATTTAATTGAACACTATAAACAATGTCACTAGTACAACCATGTTGTTAATGATTAACCCTAAAGTAATAAGATGCTGTCTTCTGTCTTCTGGTGACTTGTTAAATGTCACTTATCCAAGTGCTGTCCAGGGGGAACTAAAGAAGATACCAATGCTACAAAGGAAAAACTTCTACCTGTATAAAATTACAACCTTACTTCTTGCTTGTCTCACTTGTAACTGCGTTTGTACAGAGACTACATAATTTCACTTTTGACAACTTGCTAAATCAGTAATTAAAATACAAACAAAATTCAAAGATATTCGAAATTCTACAATTATTTGCTTTGAATTTGATTTATCTTTGATACAAAGACATTGATGATTTGAGACACCTGTTAAATTTTAAAGTAACCTTGAATGGCAGCTACAGACTTTGGGCTATTTCTGCCTGCAATGCCTACTCCCTAATCACTCACAATCCTTTCTATAGCTGCTAACCCTGAGGTTACATATGTGTTTCCCAAAATATGCACATATTTGCATCAACAATTTTGCTTTATATTTGTTTGTCCATTTGTTAAATAGGGGGTTTTTATGTGAAATGTTTGATGACCCCAATTTTGACTAGAAAACAAAACAGTATTTAGAGAAAAGGTTTCGATCCATCTGGATGTGGGTGTGTGAGCAAAAGGAAACTGTGATGAGTCAGAAGGTTAAAGCCAAGGATAAGGGGAGTTAAAAGCAAGAGAAAGATGGCTTAAAGACAGGTTGAATATCTCTGGAGAGCTGGTTCAGGAAAATTTCTGAGTGAGTGAGAAACACACTGCAGACATTTAAGGTAGGCAGAATGTCTCCAAAGAGCTGGATCAGGAAAATTTCTGATTGAGGGAGACACAGTAATCAGCTTAATATATCAGACACCCTTCTGGTTATTTCAGGAAAAGACTAAACTTTATGTCTAGAAAACCATCTAAAATTGATGTTGCCATGTCCTCTTTATCCAAGAGGACTGAGAAAGATTGCTGTGGAGCGTTGTCAAATCACTTTCAACTTATCGAGTAAATACTGATTGCTTACTTTGTGCCAAGTATTGGACTAAACACTAGAGGTACAATTATGGACATTGTCCTTAAGGAACTTATACTTTGTTGAAAGAAGCAGGTGATGGCAAGACCTTTTGAACATTTTTAAATAACAGAAATAAGTACAGGGTGCTTGGGGGCACAAGGGAGGAATGCCTGTGTTAGTCTAAAGAGAATAATTCTTCTTATAGGAGTGACATCCAAAGGGAGACTGGAAGGAGCAATCAGGAATCTTCCAGCTGGCAGGGAATGGGGCAGAGACGAGGGACAGAAGAGTTTTCTAATCAAAGCCCTAGAGACAAAGACACTAGTGCTAAAACACAGAAGATCAGAGAGTGAGAGCAAGAGTCAGTGAGTGAGCAAGAGAGAGAGATCAAGAAAGGTTCTGGAGATTTCTACTAAGCAGAATAAGGTAGAATGAAAATACATTAAACAGAAATGCTACATTTGTGCACTAGAAAAGTGCCATCAGCTACAGTGTGGGGAAAACTAGAAGTGTGGATAAGACAGATAGCAAGGAGACCAGTTAGGAAAGTAGCTATTGCAACATTCTAGACAAGGGATGATTGTGTCCTGAGCAAAAGTGGTGGTAATGGGAACAAGGAGAAATAGAAGCATTTGAGACATACTTAGGAGGCAGGAGTGGTAGACCAAGACTGTGTTTAGTGCCAAAATATGACTAAGTTGGTAGAGATGCAAATAAACTAAATCTGGGAATATCCCATACTGTGTAATTATTTTTGTGTAGTCATTTTATACTGCTTTGCCCAGTTTCTTCCAATAATATATTCGAAGAGGTTTTCAATTATAAGAAACAGTAAAAGAGAATATTGCTGGAATTGTAAAAGTGTAGGGATCCAGTGTAAGAGAACATGATTCCTTTTTCAGGCTTGATGTTGGCAGAATTTACAAGCAATGAAATAAGAAGCCTTATATATAGTTGATCTTGACAATTTGTCCTGTGCTTAAAATATTTTGATTGGAATCATTGCATACTATTCTTACCTATTTCAAATCAGAAACAATCACAGTCTTATTAGATGTGCATTACAGCCTACAACTAAATCCAAAGAAGATTTCTGACAAGTCACTTGAAGTACAAGGTCTGAAACATCCTTCTGGCAGAAGAGTGTGTTCCATATAGTGCTTGAATTATCGTTCTGTCTCCTGCCAACTCAGCTAATGGACATATTAGCTAAATTTTCTGCTGTCCTGGAAGTGAAATCCTGGCTTCCCAATGTGATATGTAAACCACAAATTACTCTTCCTCTCAAAAACCATTCCTCTTTACAATTCAAAACAGTTCTAACATCCTCTACCGATATCTTAGTTGGGAAAACTCAGACTTCACTCTTGACAGCCTTGCATTTCTCAAGATTCACTTATCTCACTCTAACTAAATGTGAACCCAATCTCTTCTTGGACCACAGAAAAAAAGCTCACTCTGAAAAACAGTCATTTTAGTTTCTCTTCTTTATGCATCTTGGATGATTGTTGTCTTGAGCCACACTCCCTCAATATCCTCAACCCCTTCCTCCTTTGTGATCTTCTCATAGTTTGTGGGTTTCTGAGGGCTGGTGGGAAAAAACAAATCAATGGGAAATCTCTGACCAAACCTTTGCCACTCACTGAACAGCCCTCAATCCATTGAACAGCCCTCAATCTTTCACAGCCCTCAATCCATTGAACTGTCTGCTATACCAGAGTCATAGAGAATACTCAACATATTAGAGCTCTGAAATTTGAAAAGTTATTTTTGAACAACTGAGCTTTTATGAATGTTTATTGCTCTTTGGATAATTAGATCTATGCAGTCATCTTGAAAAGAGAGAAATTTCCAAAGGTTCCAAAAAAGGAGACAAAGAGGGGATTGGCGACTTATATAAAAGTTAAGTTCCAACTTCTCATTCCCTGATAAAGGTATTTGCTGAACCCAAAGATAATATCCAAGCAGAAGACTCAGTAATAACAAAAAAACTTAAAGTTAAACCTGTGTTTGGCAGAGAAGCATCATTTATAAATTATAAACAAAGACTTAATTCTATGTTTACATAAATAATGGCAAGCTGAAAAAGAACAGAACTGCATTGCCATAACACAAAAATTCAGCCCTCTGGTTTCATTTGGCATCATTTTTTGTTCTGTACTTGCTGGCTATTGGGTTGTAATTAATATTTAAAGATCATTTAGGTACTTTAAAATAAATAATTATAAAGTGTTTTGTGTTCTACAATATTATAAGAAACAATTACTCCACTAAGTTTTATGACAATGAATTCCATGACTTAAGCAAGTAGTGAGTTCCTTTAAAAAAATATCTCTTCTAAAAGAAAACAAAGCAATGCCTCTTTCCATGAGATACATGAACACATAAATACACCTTCTCATTTAAAGATAATTAACACTGCCTTTTTTTTTTCTCTGTCTTTTTGTCTTATAATTCACAGACACTCTTGTCAGAGTATGCCCTGGTAATGGCTGACTGTTCTTTTTGATATAATCACTCTTTTCTTCTATGGACAGGCCAATATCTTTTGTGATTAGCAAGGGATAGCCCTGTCTATCTCGATTAGTCATGGATGCTTAGCAGTTCACTACATGCATCACCACTAATTGCAGAAAAAGTATTCATCTGGCCTCCTTTCCTTTTTGTGTTTTCTTTTATCCCAAACAAAATAGGCAAGTAACCCTATCCCTATGAGTTGAACCGGCATTTGTAAAATACACTATGCTTCCTCATAACTATTATCTGAAAAAAGTATTACTTTGAATTATCTTGATTGTTTTTAATGAAAATCAGGTCGCAAACTTAGTAGCTCATGTAGCCCCTAAATTTAAGCTGCTAGTGTTCTTTCAAGGTAGTGGCTATAGGCTTGAGTTAAGGAATAATACCATGTCATGGATGAGGGTGGATGCTTAAATAAGTATTTCAATATTTTTATTCTGAATCTGTATCCAAAGTCTTATTTGACAGTTAAATATTTACAATGAAAGTAGGAACTAGAGTACAAATTAACGGAATACATTTAACAATAACACACATTAAATTAAGTAATTATTGTTAACTCATAGAGATACTACTCCATAGAGCTCAATAAAGCATTTATTTTCAGGTTCTTTTATCATATTTTTGCCCAATAGTATACTTTCTAGTATAATAATGACAGTTATGCAACTTTAAATATTAGTAATTCAGGAACTAACACAATTTATAAAATATAGGTGATGTTCTTTGAAGATTTGCTCTATCAATATTATCAATCTTATCTCAATTTCTAACTTCATTTTCTATTATTTGAACAAATAGATCGTGAATAATAACTCTGGAACATTAATTAAATTTTGGAAGTTCAGAATGAAATGTTTTATTGCTACATCTGAAAAAAAAGAAAATAACAAAAGGATAAGATCAGAACTGTGAGCCTCACAAAGGTCAACCTCACCTTGTGGTTAATAAAATAATTAGCACAGGTAAATGCAGGATAGCAAGTTACTGTAAGAACTAAGAACACTTCATACAGCTATAAGTCAGCCCCAAGTCAGGAAGGGTGACCTTTGAAATGACTGACAATGGATAATTGAAAATGCCAGAGATGGGGGTCAGGGTTGGGGTAGTTGGGAAAAGTACAGCATTAAGCACAGGGAACCAGTACTTACTGTCTGGGCACTTTCCTTAGACTCAAAACCACAGTGTAATTTAACTATTATTAGTCCTATGTGATGCATAAGCCTCAGCATAATCACCTATGGTCACAACTAAGCAGTAGTGAAATTAGGCTTATGCTCACTTCTTTGTGAGTCTAAAGTCCTTGTTCTTTTTACTACACTAGGATGTCTCCCAGCTCAGGATGGGTGCTAGGCAGGAGACAAACTATGGTTAAGGAGAAAACGGATAACGTCAAGTAAAAAATGAAGTCAAAATTAGGACTCAAGTTGTGGAAATTGATTCTAAAAATGAAAACCAAGCAATGAGGAAAAAAGAATTTGGAAAACCAAGATTTGGAAATTATTTTTCCAGAATTTAAGTAAGTTCTCTTACAAAATCAGGTAATCAGAAAAAAACAAAAATGAGAAACAAAAGTGTATTCCCAGATATACTGTTTAAACAAGTTGCAAGGATAAAAGTTGGTTTGAAACCCTCAAAACAAATTTTAATAGTCAACAAAAAGAGCAACGTAGTCCTCTGTGGAAAAGCAGAGTTAATTTTAAACACATGTAGATGTGATATAAATAAAATTGAGAAAGGAAAACGGAAATGTTTTTAATGTGCTACATTGAAAAATATCTGGTGGAAATTTCAGTAAGTGAATAAATACAAATGTGGTGTCACCAGGGCAATTGTCACCACCTGGTTTGCAGTGTCTGTCTTCTTCAGTCACATGAAAATCCTATTAATTCATTTTCTGTTAAAGGGAAGAAGGAAGAGCTTCAAAATTAAAACCTTGCTTAAACTACTAAAATCAAATTATGATCTTTCTCATGTTTAAAACCCTGAAACAAATGGACACTGGAAAGAAAACTGACCACCACATTTAACTTTAAAGGGAAAGTCTAAAAATATATATATAACCAACAATCACATAAATAACTTCCTACAAGTTTAAGGACCTATTATCTCTGACAAGACATAAACTAATTATATTTAACCAGACTATATTATAGGATTATATGATGTAAAATCATGCTTTATAAAGTAAAGAAGAAGTGGCATGGGAAGACTCTATGAGCATAAGATATAACTGCCCAAGGGTGACAAGGATAGAAAATAAAGGGGAAAAATGACAATATCCACTAAAATTAGTTTAGCTCCTTTCTCATTCCATTGTAGAAACTTGAATTGCTTATTGGTATGTGCACAATGATGAAAACAAAAATAGATTAAGCAGTCTGGAATAATGCCAATCACGTATCCTCATGAAGTAGCAGTTCTAGCATTTCACAGCACACAGATGACTCGCTGGAGACTGCAGAGGTAGCTCTTTCACGGAGACAGAAAGAATGAGTATATCCAGTATGGTTCTGCCACATCAGCAAAACTCTGAGCTTGAATTATGAAGCTGCATATGCATACTGAGAGAAAAGTTAAATACTGGCTAATAAAGTGGTTTTGAATCCAGACAATTAAGAATTGAAATTCCAATTCTGCTATCTTTAAATAAATTCTACTGAGATGACTTTTGTGCAATCATCTGCACCCATTTAAAGTGTACAACTCAATACATTTTGGTAGATACACCTGTGAAACCACATGCACAGTCAAGATATAGAACAATTTCATCATTTCCCAAGACAGATCATGCCTTTTCATAGTCCATTCTTCCTTCTGTCCATATCCAAAGTCAACAACAGATCAACTTTTTGTCATTCTAAATATCTTTGTATTCCCTGTGCTTGTATATATATGGAAGCATATGGTATATACTCCTTTGTGTTTGCTTCTCTCAGCATAGTGAATTTTAGATGTATCTCTGTTGTTGCCATTGTCAGTATCTTGATCCTGTTTATTGCAGAGTGGTATTTCAGTGTCTACTTATGCTACATGTGTTTCACCTGTTGATGGACCATCAAGTTATTTTTATTTTTGGCTATTATCATTAAAACCGCTGTCATCATCTGTATATGAGTCTTTTTGTAGATACATGCCCATTTGTCTTGGATAAAGATCTAAGAATCTGATAGCCAGTTTTTCTAGTAAATACATATTTCGCTATTTAAAGAAATGCCAGTTTTCTAGTTGTTTTCCACCAGCAACAGTGTGTGAGTATTCTGATTGCTCTACATCTTCACAGGACTTGGATTTTTTTCAATCTTTTAAAGTATGACTATTCTAATGTGTATATAGTGGTTTCTTCTTGTAAGTTTAATTTGTACTTTTTCTGATGAATAAAGATGTTGAGCTTCTTTCATGTGCTTGTTGAGTGTTAGTATATATCTTCTCTTTTGAAGTGTCCACTCAAAACTTCAAGTCATTCTATGGACTTGTCTTCCTCTTGTTGAGACAGAAATACAATAAATACAGTTTGACTCAACAATTCCATTACTGGGTGTATATCCACAGGAATATAAATCATTCTACCATAAAGGCACATGCACACATATGTTCACTGCAGAGCTGTTCACAATAGCAAAGACATGGAATCAACCTAAATGTCCATCAATGATAGACTGGATAAAGAAAATGTGGAATATATATATCATGAAATACTATGCAGCCATAAAAAAGAACGAAATCATGTCCTTTGCAGGAAGCTGGATGGAGCTGGAGACCATTATTCTTAGCAAACTAATACAGGAACAGAAAACCAAATACTACATGTTCTCACTGTAAATGGGAGCTAAATGATAAGAGCACATGGAAACAAAGAGAGGAACAACAAACACTGGGGCCTTTCAGAGGATGAAGGCTGGGAGAGGGGAGAGGATCAGGAAGAACAACTAGAGAACAACTAATAACTGCGTGATGAAATAATCTGTACAACAAACCCCCATGACTCATGTTTACCTGTGTAACAAACCTGCACTTGTACTCCTGAACCTTAAAGTTCTTCTTAAAAAGAATTATTTTAAGTATTCTGGAAAGAAATCCTTTGTCAGCTGTATGTTTTAAGATTATTTTCTTTCAGTGTATGACTTTCTTTTTAGTTTTCACTATATTATTATTCAAAGAAAAAAGATGTAAATTTTGATGAAGTCCAATGTGTCTGCTGCCTTTTATTGTCCATGTTTTCTGCTCCCTATTAAATAAATCATTGCCTACTTCAAGGACAAAGATTTTCTTCCACATTTTATTCTAGAATTTTTATAGTTTAGCTTTTATGTTTAGGTCTGTATTTCATTTAAGTTATTTCTTTGTGTGTGATGTGAGGTGAGCATTAACATTTATCTACTGCTTCCCCTAATCTCTTCCCACTACACCCAGTTGTTTTAGCACTATTGCCTGGGAAGACTTTTATTTAACCATTGACTTTTCTTGATACCTTTGCCAAAAATCAATTTGTCCTACATAGTGAGTCTTTTCCTAAAGTTCCTATCCTGTTTCATTGATTTATTTGTCTGTCTTTATACTAATACTATGCTGTCTTGGGTTGTTCTCTGAGTGCTATAATAGCATTGCTAAAATCATTTATTACTTTTGCAAGATTACCTACATGTGATTCTAATTTGTGTATTTTGAAGCTTTTTTATTAGGCCCATAAACATTGAAAGTTGTTATGTTTTCTTATGCATGGTATTGTGTTTTAATTGGTAGAAACTGATATTTGTCCTATAAAGAATTTTCTTAGAAGCCCATTTAGTTTGTCAAATATAGGTGGGCAGGTCCTATTTTCCTGGAAGAAGAATTTAGTATAATCTTTAGTTTGGCTGTTTGTCTGTAATGGATTTGCCAAAGTTATCTTTACCTCTTAGAATATAGAGCTGGCCACGGTGGAGAATGTAGGGTGACTTGCATCAGCTCCCCTAAAAGAAAATAAACCAAGATGTATCCAACCCTTATTTCTGAAATGCAATGGAGAGATCATTTGCCATGTAATAGAGTGGCCATGTATTAAGGCCCAGATCAAGGAAGAGCAAAAACAAAGAGAATATTTAGCTCCTTCTAGAACTGAGTCAAAAGGAAGATAAATATATGTTTATGTGACCCGTCTTGCTTGAGGGTCTAAAGTCTATCAAATTAGTGATCAATTACTGAAACCTGAATCTCCACAAGCTTGTACTGACTCTAGCTCAGGCTCTTCGTTAGCCATCCTAGAGGGGCCCAACACCTCAGAAGGTAACTGAATAAGAAAAAGGCCGGGCGCGGTGGCTCAAGCCTGTAATCCCAGCACTTTGGGAGGCCGAGAGGGGCGGATCACAAGGTCAGGAGATCGAGACCATCCTGGCTAATACGGTGAAACCCCGCCTCTACTGAAAAAAAAAAAAAAAAAAAAACTAGCCGGGCGACGAGGCGGGCGCCTGTAGTCCCAGCTACTTGGGAGGCGGAGGCAGGAGAATGGTGTAAACCTGGGAGGCGGAGCTTGCAGTGAGCTGAGATCCGGCCACCGCACTGCACTCCAGCCTGGGCGACAGAGCCAGACTCTGTCTCAAAAAAAAAAAAAAGAAAAGAAAATCGAAATTATTTTAACCTAAATATCCCTGACAATGGCCAAAGTCCCCTTTATTGAGTCTAATATGGAAAAAGAGTCTGCTTACCTTCCAAGGCTTATGACCACTTGTACAATATGTCACCCCTTAACCTGTGACTGCTGCTTTAGCAAGCATGCCTCCTGAGCTGGTATGCTTTACACAGGCAATGCTTGGTTTGAAACAGCAGCCAGTCTGACATTGCTATAGGCAATGAATGGAGATAGACTCAGACAAGAATAGATGCTTTGAGCTCAAGACATGATGTCTAAGTAAGAGAGGAGATCCTTAGATTTCTAAATGGAAAGTGGAAAGAGCCACTTTTTTTCTAAATGGAAAGTGGAAAGAGTCTATCCTGAAGTACAGGATAGACTCTTAGACTAAATCAGCTTTTACCTGTGGATGAATAGTTTGATGGTTATATTCTGTAAGCTGATCAGGAATGTTTATGTATGCCTTAAATCATGAAGTAGAACACTCCTGTTACAAAGATACGTAAATACATGCACAATTTCTCCAACTATGAGATTTATATAACTTAGAAAAAGTAATATGGTTGACAGAATTTTGTTTATAAAATTAGTGACACTGAAAATAGGGTTCCGTGGAAAAGTGATAAAATAGATTTAAATAATGTTCTTAACTGTAATAAATAAGTTTTCTAAATAGCATCTGCTTCTGAAACAAACCAAATTTATCTCCATTAAAAACCTGCTTAGGCAAGTAAGTCTTATCCTGAATTCCTTTCTTTAATTGTTCAGGAAATATTGCTTTGCTATCTATCTGCTGATCTAGTGATATGTTTATTCAAACTATACCACTCTTTAAAATTTGCACACTACACATACTGGCTTAAAATTTAATACCTTGTTCACTTACATTTGGTTTCTTTTTTTTTTCAAGTCTCAAGAAACGCTTATGCTACCACTTGGCACTTTCACAAATCATAGAAAATATAATTGTTATTAGAGTCTGTTAGCTTGTTCTAGTACTAAGAGGGGACAGTGCAGATGGGTTTGCTTTTGCTGCACTACCCAGACAAATGCATTAATGTAGTCTATGGACAGGAAGCAATAATTTTTCTTAAGTTATTAAATGTTATTTTAGTTTTTAATTTATATTAGTTTAACAAATCAAAGATATTCATTGAGTATTTAAAATATTTATTTGTCTTCTCCTATGAGTCAGGCACTGGGCTATGTGTTAGGGACATACTAATGAATAGAGATACATGGCAGTCCATTTAGGATCACATTTTAAGGTGTTAGACAGATTATAACAAAAAACCCAGATACAAAAATAGAACAACTGTAGTGAGGGATGACTTCCGTCATGAGGTAACCTCAGATCTCAGACTTAAAAGGTAAGAAGCACCAAGTCCCAGAAAGAGAAAAGGAAATATTCTAACCAACAGCAATAGTGGGAGCAAAGCCAGCAAGCAGGAAGAGCTCAGAATGTTCACGGGAGCAAGGGGAGACAATGTGCCTTGAGTATATTGAGTAAGTGCATAAGATGGGGCAGAGAGGTAAGAGGGACAGGATCATTCAAACCTTGCAGTAAATGAAATGAAGTTCAAGGAGCACTTAAAGTAGCACTGAAGCATCATCTGTTTCTCTAAAATAAAGAATCATTAAAAAGAATGGATTCTATGAGTTGGGAGGCAGGGCATAGAAGACAGTGCTCTGGGTAATAAGATTATATGGTGGTGATGCATATGAAGACACGTGAATGATTTAAAGACTCATTTTAGTAGGTAAACAGACACTTTTAAAGGGCATAAATAGATGAAAAAAGGGGGCAAAACTGAGGTTTATTCCTAGGCTTTAGGCATAAGCTACCGGAGGGATGGCAGAAAACTTTAAGGGGATGGCTGTGTTCCCACCCATATCTCATCTTAAATTATAGCTCCCACAATTCCCATGTGTTGTGGAAGGGACTTGGTGGAAGGTAATTGAATCATGGGGGCAGGTCTTTCCCCATGCTATTCTCATGATAGTGAGTAAGTCTCATGAGATCTGGTGGTTTTATAAGGGGAGTTTCCCTGCACAAGCTCTCTTCTTTTGTCTGCTGCCATGTGAGACATGCCTTTCACTTTGTGCCATGATTGTGAGACCTCCCCAGTCACATGGAACTATGAGTCTATTAAACTTCTTTCTTTTGTAAATTGTCCAGTCTTCAGTATGTCTTTATCAGCAACATGAAAACGGACTAATACATAAGATTTGAATGGTATAATAAGCAAAGGGCTGTGAGGTGTCAGGAAAAGAAGAGCCAGTTTGAAACATATTAAGTTAGAAAAATGTGTATTGTATATCATGTGGAGATAGCAAGAAAGTATTTAGTTTTTTGAGGTGGGGCCTAGACATGAACATTTGGGAATTTTAGTTTACAGATGAAATTTAATCCATGGAACTGGAGGACGTTACCCATGGAGAAAGTTGACTAGGTAGAGCAAAGAATTCCCAGGAACAATATTTGGCGAACTCTAACATTCAGATCATCTATTGCTAGATGAACCAAGAGTAACTAGCAGCACCTTTGCTGAAAAATAAATAAAAATCATTAATTGACCACACATTTACATGGTCTAATCTTCAATAGCATGTCAATTGGAATATATATCTTAATCTTTTTTCTTTTGAATGGGAGGTATTATCTCTATTTTTAAGGAATCTTTAAATCCTGCTTTGGACATTGTAACCTTAGATACTGGAAAATAACATAATATAAGTACAAGCATATATATAAAGAATTTCCCTATAAATTCTTTTTTATGCCCCATTAAAAGAAAAGCAACAGTGATAGTGACAGTTTTGGGGGTAGTAAATACTAAAAGGGACAACAAACTAGAGATATGTATTCAGCTCAGTACGATTTTGGAAAATAAAAAGTTTTCATTTATATTACTAAATGTGTATTTCTAAATCAGATTAAGAGAAATTAGACTTCATATTCCACAGTTGTGAGAATTTATTCCTCCCTCATCCCTCCATTCTGATGTAAGAGCCTGGAGCAAAGGAAGCCAGTGAAAAGCCAGTGAAAAAGACTTTAGAGCAAAGTCTTGCTCCAAAAACAATATAAGCATTAGAAGGAGTACTAGTAGAGGTTGGG
>NW_016825401.1:210674-255761 GCF_001698545.2 Rhinopithecus bieti | reverse complement strand
CCGTCTAGTTTTTTGTATTTTTTAGTAGAGACGGGGTTTCACCGTGTTAGCCAGGATGGTCTCGATCTCCTGACCTCGTGATCCACCCGTCTCGGCCTCCCAAAGTGCTGGGATGAGGTTGGGTTTCTAATCAGGGAGTGGCCTGCTATAGGATACATCATTATTTTCAGATGGAAAATTCAACTTAACCTCCTAGCACATGCAGGGAAGGCTTGTCTGTGCCAGTGTTGTTCAGTCCTTTTGTAACAGGGTAATTATTAATAGCATCACTTTCACATGTGTCTGGGTTTCAGTAATAAATTATATGGTCAACCAACAAACATCCCCAGTTAAGAACAAGCCAACCCAGGCAACAAGGTATGCATCACAGCCAATTGCTGATAAAGAAGTCTTTAACATCACCTCCATTGCTAATAATATTCATTTAGAAGACAACTCTTTCTCTCCTTTTGACCACTGTGTCTCGTCCTCTGAAGGAAAAATTGGCTCATAGTATTTGCATGGTGCTAAATTCTTTAGATATGGTAGGGAAGATGTAAAAGAAGGTGGCTGAAAATCACATGAGCCAACCCAGAAGTCCTTGTACTATGGCATTGAACTGATGGGAAAACTAAAGGTTTACATTAACTTACCTTACATAATACAACTGTGGAAAAGTTACAATGTGAACATAATTGTGATTCCCAAACCTGTGCTTCCAATCACTCCACTCTTCAGTTATCTAGTTTATAGTCAGATGGGGAGTGGGCAGGCTGACTGTAGCACTACTTTAATGCCATCTGTAACATCAGACATCTATCTACAACAGAAGTACGAAGTGAACTCCCAGGCCAAAGTTGAGTTCTGACTAGGGGATTCAAAAAAATCATCTCAAATGGTTGATCATTAGTTCACTAGTTATGGACAGAAGGCAGTGGCAGAAGAAAAGAAACATTTCAAACTAGGGAAATTCCATTATTAGATTTGTGGAGGCATGAAAGTGCAAGGCAGGTTGAGATTATAGTAACTATGTGTTGATAAAACTTATGGTGCAAGATACATTAAAAAGGAACCTGGAGGAATAGGATAAAGAGATCTTGCTTACCAAATAAAAAACATTTTATTTTATTGGGCACATTTGAGATTTTTGTAATGATTATTTTGGTAGCATTCTGAAGGGTGACTTGGATTCTCAAATACTAAATTAAAAAGCTGTTATACAAAGGTTGGATAGCACCTAACCTAGGGGTTAGATATAATTAAACACACTTGAGACCTTTTTTTAATATCACCTAAAAATAAAAAAAATAAAATCGGCAAACACTGAGTTAAATGATTGGTATAAGCATTCTGTTTGGATAAAGTTCTACGGAAGCATTGACCCTGTTCCAATATTTTTGAAAAGACAGACGCCCTCTAGGGAAAAGTAGGCTTGAGCTATTTGGAAAGTCGAATCTCCCACCTACAGAAAGAAAAGAAGGTAACGGAGTCAACCCCTGATCTTCATAACAGAAAATTCTGAGACCTTTCTCCCTAAATATGTTAGCTCCTTTACTTTCCTGGTCCTTGTTGCTTTCTCTTTACATCCTGCCTAGCACAGGTATTTAGCTCTTGTTTCATGAGCATATTCGACCAGGAAAAAGTTTCTTTTCACTGAGCGAGAAGTGGTGCATGCTTGTAGAGAAGCAGAGGATGTAGAGCAGGATTGAGTGTGGATACTGGCTTTCCACTGGGCACATTCACAGTCTGAAAGCCTCTTTGATCTTAATGGGAACTTCTATTTGCTGCCCTGCAGCAAATCGTTTTCTTCCATATACTAGGACCGCAAATTTTTCTTAGATTTTTTCCCTCCTCAGTGTGTGTTTTGAATAGTTTATCTCAACTCCAATTTCCAAGGAAGGGCTATGATTGTGTACATCAAACTGTATATCAAACCTTTTTACCACATACATTTGGATTCAGCATTGAGGATATGACCCAATTCTGAGAGATATTAACACTCTTTTAGGCTTAGCTGGTAATATAAGACCCTTTCTCTGGCTTTTGATGAGTATGTGACTGTGAGAACTGCTATAATCACACCAGAAATGTCTAGAGTTGCTTTATGCAGCCCAAGCCTGGAACCATCTTGAGGAAGGCAACAAGATAAATGACTGAAATGATTTACATAAACTGATAAGTAAATCTTTTTAAAGGAAGCACAAAGTTAGTATGTGAGTGAAGATAATATCTTCAGAAGCTGTACTATCATGTACCATGCAATAATGCTTTTCTAAGGCATGTTTCATGAGTTTTTTCATGTCTAGATAGGCAAAAAGACAAAAACTGGCATATATCAAAGATTCCAGAAAGAAGATTTAGAATTGGAGAAGTCACAGCTTATCTTAGTTGGGTTTGCTGTTTACAAGACTTGTGAACTTCCAGCAAAAAATTTATATCTCAAGATGTAAAAGTTACTAAATTTCATGAGTATCTGAGTGACTCCGAAATGCACGAAACCTCATATATTAAATCCAATAATACTAATATTTATTGCACAAGGGATGTGATAACCACACATCTGAGGTCAATAACTGTTTCTCTTTTTGTCTAGCTTATGTTTCTGATTTGGCCTCCCCCATAGTAGAAAAAAAGTAAATATTATTTAAATAAAAAAAATGTCTATGCATTTATTTTACAAGGTAGTAAGTAAAGAGTTTTTGCGTTGGGAAATTTGTGCCCTCCCACTCTATAGTCAATCATCAAAGGAATGGATCCCCAGAGAAGAGAGCGGACAGTAGTCTACTCTGTTTTTAAAAGGATGTAAAATAGTTAAAATAATTACATCTTGACAGATGTGAGACTAAGCTCCTAGAGCTGATTTAGTTCTGAAAAAGGTCTTGGATAGCTTAAAAGTGGAAAAAAAAAATTATAATTTCTAAATTTCAGACAACCCAGGAGAAAATTATTTCTACTCCCTTCTCAGCGTTTGCAAGAAACTTAACCTAGAAACCCTAGAAAAAAGCCTTCAAATGTATAGATTTAGATGTACATATGTATTGACACTAAACTTCTTTCAATAAAGTGTATAATTATTTGTAGGGAAGTGAACATTTCCAAAGAAGATCCTAAGTTCACAATACTTAAAAACAGGGACATCTATCTACACTTTGGTTCTGGAACACTATTTTATATATGTTATAACAATCTGTATGAATGCAATGTATTTCATGTTGTAAAATAGTACATGTAATATACAGCAGTTCATCTGTCGAAATTACTCATATTCAAAAAAGCAACCCACTTGTTTATTTAAAGTAAATTGTCACACTGGAAAGTTGCTTTAATGCAAGAA
Organism: Rhinopithecus bieti; assembly: GCF_001698545.2. Taxonomy (NCBI): domain Eukaryota; kingdom Metazoa; phylum Chordata; class Mammalia; order Primates; family Cercopithecidae; genus Rhinopithecus; species Rhinopithecus bieti. The sequence continues at coordinate 252,448 of NW_016825401.1, read as the reverse complement.
TATTAATAAAAAAGAAATAGGACTGTGAATTCCACTAAGAAAACTTCAGCATTTATTGAGTCATTGTAATATACTAATTATGGGTCTAAGTGTTTTCTGAGTATTACTTCCTTGGATCCTAATTCCAACACTGCAAGTTAAGTATTGTTATCATCCCCATTTTACAGAGGAAACTACTGAGATAGAGTGGGGTTAAGGAATCTGTTTAAAGCCACACAGTTAAGAAGCAAACAGAATGTGAATCTCTTCCTCAGAGCCTGTAATATTTCCCATCATGCTATAATATTTTGTTAAGGAAGAGTTTGACTATTTGTTTCACATCTAAATAGGTAAGACAAGACCTGGCATATATAATAGATCCAGCTAAGAGGGTTTGGAGTTTGACAAGCCTCAGTGTTAGCAGGAATATCACCATAAAAGTGTTGAATCTGGGCTGCTCCCTTACTGTGTAGCTGGATAACATAATGCTGCAATATAGGTGACCTTTGTCTAACAGATGGTGACAGATTTTGAGACAAGCTTGAAGGAAATTAAAAGCCAGCAGGTAAATGTTGTTCCTACTAATGATAAAAAATGTTAAGGTCATCTAAAAAAGGCTTCTGTCTTTATCAAAAACTGACACTGATTTAAGTGGCTCTACCACTGACTCCCTTGGCTTCTATAAAACAAACTGTGCATTGTGTTTTCATTTTCTGTCTTCTCACTTTCTTTCACCAGAATGGTTCTGAAACTTCAGCATGTATCACAATCACCTGGAGCACTTACTAAATCACAGATTTCTGGGTTCCATTCCTGGAGTTTATGATTTAGTAATATGAGAATTTATTTTCCTAATGAATTCCCAATTGATGCTGACGAGGAGCTGCTGGTCTGTAGACCATACTTTGCAAACCACTGCCCCGCTCCACTGTACTTCAAAATCCTTCAAAGAAGTTTAAAAGGAGCTCAACAATGTATCTACAATTGCTCTTATCACAATGCCTGGCATACATGTATCAAAAGAAGCAAGTAAAAAACAAAAAAACTTGTGAACAGGTTGGTGCAAAAGTAATTGCAGTTTTTGCCATTACTTTTAATAGCAAAGACAGCAATTACTTTTGCACCAACTTAATAATATTTTCAAATATAAACCTTGTGAGAAAGGGTACTTCTCATTATTCCTTTCTTTAACAAAAGTAATTTTGACATAGTGACTCACAGTGTATAGTGTTTTTAGAGATTTAGATAAATATTCCTAGCAATGTGATTCATAATAATCAATAACAGGAAACAAAGTGAATACATTGTGATATAATCATATAAAAATATTCTACAGTAATAAAAATAAGCTACTGCCACACATACAGGAAGGATGAATCTTATAAACATAATGTTGAGTGAATGAATCCAGACATAAAATATTACATTCATATAAAATTCAAAAACAGGGCAAGCTAGTGGTTAGCTGTGGGAAGAGATAAGTATAGCAATTTGAAGGGAATATGATGGGAGATTCTGGAGTTCTGGTAATAATCTATTTCTTGTCAAGAGCAAGTTTGTTTTTGATAATGCATTGAGCTGCACACTTATTATCTTTGGGTTTTCTGCACATATGTAATATTTTAATATGGTATTTTATTAGCAGAAAATGTTTGAACTTGAAAAACAGATCAAATATACTAATTTTCCATTAGTGGACAGAAAACATTCTATTCATTGGATATTTTCCAGGTATTATGGGCTAAATTGCATTTCTATCTTCCAACTTACATGTTGAAGTTCTGACCCCTAGTACCTCAGAATATAAGACTTTTGTAAAAGTAATTAAGATAAAATCAAATTATATGGGTAGGCTCCAATCTAATATGATTGGTGTGCTTATAAACAGAGGCAATTAGGATGCAAACAACACACAGACCTCGAGAGGAGTGACCATGTGAGAACACAATGAGAAGACAGCCATTGCAAGGCAAGAAGAGAGTTCTCAAAAGAAACCTACTCTGTGGAATGGACACCTTGGTCTTAGACTTATGGTCTTCAGAATTCGGGAAAATAATTTTTTGTTATTAATGCCATCTAGTCTGCAGTACAATGTCATGCAAGCCCCAGCAAATTAACGTATCAAAATAACTTTCATATCTATTACCATTGTATGTATTTGAGATAACAAAGGACATGAAAAATTATAATCCTGAATAATGTCTACGCAGTCCTGAAAAATGAAGGAGAAAACTTTTCAAGCTCTTATTTGTGCCCTGTGTTTATGAAATTGTGCATTGATCCATGAAGATTGAATTGTGAATTAAAATTCATTTCCAAATATTCCTTCTTCCTCAAGCATAATAAATTTTATGCTTCAGCTTTCCCAACTTGAAAATAAGGCAGAGGAATTCAATTTGCCTTTGCTTGAATAGAAATGTTATTTACCAGTGTTCCTGATAAATACCCTTCCTGATGTCATTTATGTCATTTCAGAACATGTTAGTTATTTTTATATGTCACCACTGCTAGTCCACAGTGCCCAGTTATTTGGTCCCACACTAGTATGGATGTTGCTGTGAAAGTACTTTTAAATGTAATTAACATTTTCATCAATGGACTTCGAATAAAACAGATCACATTCCATATTGTGAGTGGGCCTTATCTAATCAGTTGAGGGCCTCAAAAGAAAGGCTGAGGTCTCCTGAAGAGGAAACAATTCTCCTCTAGTATGCCTTCAGATTCAGGGTTGGAACATCAACTGTTAACTGGAATTTCTAGGTGCCTGTCCTGCAAATTTCATATCACCAGCTCCCCACAATCATATAAGACAATACCTTGAAATAAACCTCTAGATATATATAGAGAGGTAAATATAGATAGATAGATAGATAGATAATTTGTTTCTCTGAAAAACCCTGACTAATACTAACATATAGAGTAATTTTTTATTCTTAAATAAATCTCAACTTTTGTATTTTCTTTCCTTTTGTCCCCTTTCCAGCTTCTCTTCCTTTCCTTATGTTTGATTATTGGTGAAGATAGAAGAAAAATACTGATTCAACATTAAAGTTCAAGCCTCAAACTTATTCTAAGATAATTGTCTATCCTTCAGGTCCACAAACTCTATCTGTAAAGGGCCAGGTAGGAACTATTTCAGACTTTGAAGTCCATCCACACAGTATCTGCTGCAATTATACAACTCTGGTGTTGGAGTGTAAAGGCCACTGTGGAAAATGCAGAAATGAACGGACATGGCTGTGTTTTCACACAGTGTATACATTTACTTAGGGACGTGGATATTTTGAGCTTCATGTAATTTTCACACATCACAGAATATTATTCTACTTTTATTTTTCTTTTTTAGCCATTTAAAAATGTGAAAATAGCTTCTTCTCCAAGAAAACGCCAAATGGCTGATGATGCTGCGGATGGGGACAAAGACCTCAGAGGCCCTGGGATATTAAAATAAATTAAAAGAATATATAAAATAAAATTATTTTAGCACAAGAACCTTAAAGAAACAGGCGGTAGGCCAGATTTGGTCCACTGGTCATAGTTTGCTGATTCCTGGTCTAGCCAGTGCCCTTGGTTTCCAACTAGGAAAAGTGTTTTTGTTATGTTTGATGTTTTGCTGCATAGTGAGGGATTTCTTATAGAAACTTGGTTTTAACAAAGAACAACACAGTCCATATCCTGGAGGACAACAAGGCTTTTCAAAGATGTTGCTAATTAATGATATTTTGAGTCACAGAGAAGAAAGGTCACTATTTCATTTTCAACACATTCTTGAGAACATTGCCAAGAGCATCCACTTATTAAAGATTGTACCCACCAGTCATGACCTTCCATCTTCTCTTTTTGGTTTGCCTTGTTTTCTGCAAGTATATTCAGCTGATTTTCTGGGAACATAAACTACTGAAATCAATTTAGTGATCAACCATTATTATCTCCTTTACTCTTCCTGCCATCTTACAGATCTCTGCTTTCCTGCAAGCAAGATGTCAGGGCATTTTTATTGTATTGCTATTTACGCTTCAACTCAATAGTTTTTTCGAAGCAGACACATAATTGACATTCAGCAGTATTAATCTCTGCCAGTGCAATATGCCTAATTGGTTTTAATGAAATAAAGAAAGAGAACTTTGTGGGAAAATTGGAAAAAAATGGCAATGAACTAAGATCTCTGTTTTCAGATATTTTCTAAAGTCAATGGCATTGACCAACAGAAAATAATGTGCTGCTAAATAGCATTTAGTCCTCTACAAATTGTCAAGGTTGTATGTTACTGAAAGCAGGGTTGAGAGTCATTTTTATTTTGAAATCTGTTTATTTGGAAAGGATTTGAATATCAAGCCCAGACTTAGGGTAATAGAAAAGTAAGCATTCTATTAATAACTTTTTGAATAAAAACCTCTTATATCAACATAAAGATAATCACTGACTCCAAATGCAGACACACAACAAGTCTGCATAGGCTGAAGAAAATCAGATGGTGATCCTATTGAAAAAATGAGACTACAAACCTTCAAGTTATGTACATAGAATATCTTATCCAATGTTTTATTTCTTTGTTAGGAGATTATTTTATAAGCTATTGCTAAGCATATATTTAGTAGATTTTTATTACATTATTAAAATTATCTGTATACAAAATGGAAGTTTAGAGACTGGAAGGTTATGTCCACATAAATCACCTTTATAGGCTTAGTTGACAGATGTTTGAAATACCTCTAAGACACTAGGACAGATTCAGAACCACCTCAAAAGCAACATGGCTTAGTGAACCAAGCAACTGAGTGTAACTCTAGGGAATCTGTATTCTAATGCTGATTTTTCTATTGCCTCATTTAATCTAATTTTAGCCTCTTCACATATGGAGCAGACTGATATGGGGCAAATAGTCAGACCACCAGAATTGCAGAAAAGATAATGCCATTTACCAAGTACAACTTACCTTTCATCACCCTCCAGATCCTAACTCCTCAGCCATGCACACAGTGCAAAGGCTGCCACCCTCATGTCAAAAATGTATGCTTCAATAAAGCCTAGGATGATGACCTAGAAAAGCTAAGAACAAGTAGTTTGATTCTTGAGAGAGAGTAAAATGGTCCTGCTCCCATACAAGTAACTGGGAGCAGGATTCAAAACAATTTTTGAAATAAATTAGCTCATCTATAAAATGAATTCTTTATTCTAATTCATTATTATATTTTACTTGTCTGACTCTTCCCTTATAAGGTATGTATATTTTTTAAGACTCAGTATTTATTAGACTGGTAGATTCACTGATTTTACTGAACATTTGAATTAACCTACTCATCATAAGCAACAATTGGTTGTACCCTCATTATATTTTCTCTCATCACGATAGAATGATCTCAAACCTACTCAATACCAGAATGCTCATTTTTCCTGGCATTCTCAAGACTTGCATCTTCATGAAAAAAAGGTACCGGGGATTAACTGAGAAACATTATGAGCTCCTTTACAGATTCACCTGGAGAGAATAGAATGTTGTTATAGGCAGCCTACAGGCCTTACGGTGCAAGCTAATAAATCTATGGTTTGCAGGTTATCACATCAACTCAACCACTCTCAGTCGTGACACTGCTGAAGAGGGCCTTTTCTTTAACTGACTTGGTCTCTGCTATTGACAGTGCTATCCCTTTTTCCATCAAGGGTAATTCTTCCAAATTCCCATTCCATCATTCTTACAGTACAAGTGCAATCTCCACTTCTACCCCATTATACTCTTCCTAGCTCAGGGATTTCATTATCCTACATAGAGGGCTAATACTTCAGCAAGAAGTGGCCAAGAAAATCCATGAAGCCTTCCACCACAAAAATTATTTAGCTTTGCAATTTTTTAACCCAGATGAACATGTTAGTAAAATCAGAAGCTGTGAAGCATGGAATTCTAAATTGAGACTACTGAAAAGTATCACAAGAACAAAAATAAGAGTATGATGTCACTCTGGCTTTTTAAAATATCTAGAAATAATTTACATGCTTTCAGTAACTATATCATACATAATTTTCATATTACTTTATATTTAAATAGCACTTTATAATTTTAAAATATCACATATATTATTTGATTTCTCTATCTGTTTCTATTGCATTTCTTCCTGTAAGAGAGATGTCTTCAAACATTGTAAAGGTTTTAATCAAATGGTAAAAATATGCTAAGAATCTCTAATGAAATCTATTGTGAATGTGAATATAAATGCATTTGACAATTGCAAAATCAGTTGGTTCTCTAAAATATAATTTACATTTCCCAGGCTTTTTTGCATCTTAGAATTTCTAATCCCCCAAGAGTATCATTCTTTTATAAAAGTGGCCAGAACCTTCATGCCAACAACACTTAAATCTACACCTTAATGCCTAAACTAAAATTAAATATGCATTTTGAGAGAAATAAAATGATCGTTAAATGTTTAGTGTAAATATCCAAAAATGACTCATTTTGTTCACTTAAGATTCCTATTACTCATGGCACTGTCAATTCCAGAATGTTTTTGAACATTTGGGCTGTTTGTGAGCTAGAATGAAACTGTGAGTGCTTGAAGAAGCCACGGAGATTATTTCACGCTAACCATTCATTTAGCAGAAAGGGAAAGGGAGAGATCAGGTGACTTGCCGGAACTAAAGTATCACTAAGTGATGGAGTTTAGATCTGAATGCAGAACTTATGACTCCCAAGACCTCAGTCAGCTTCTATGGCAGAATTTTCACTTGGAGCCTGCTAAAACAACTCTAGATGTGCCACATGACAACTTTATTTTCCAGAAAAAAAATTAAACCATCAACATTGTTACTTTCATATACTGTATCTAACTTTTAAAATTAAAGAAGACTGTTTTCTTCTTTATTCTACCCTGAACTACTTCAGAAATCTGGGCAATATATATAACTTCTTGAATTATCCATTTTACCTTGTTCACTATGGAAGTTAGTTAAGTTTCTAAACATTTTGCCATGCTGATATTTTGGAGTACAGAAGCCAAACAAGACAAGGGTCCTGTCTCTGCAAAAACTTATCAAGCCAGAACACCAAGGGTTCCATGGAAATGACTCAGATGCTCCAAGAGGATTAAGAGGTTGGAGCAATCTCTCTTCCTTCTTTTAACCCTCTAGCCTCCAAGTATCTCCACTACATTAACAAAACAAAAGAAAATTTTAAAATGTAGAGAAATTCTGTTCTATTTTCATCAGCTCCTACTTTCCTGAGACAGGAAGGTAAAGTGACCAATTCCTTTCACTCAGAAAATAGAAACAAAAATATCATATAACCTTGGGCAATTAGTCTAAAATGTTTGGAATCACTTCATTGCATAGGCTTAGTATGCCATGTTCTATGAATGAGTTTGAGATTCCCATGTAGCTTCTGAGCTGCAGCATTCCTCACTTTATCTTGACTTGTTGAACCAGTGTCACATTTGAGTTTCTGATTCAGACCCTCTGCCAACAAGGTATCCCTCTGATGAGTGAAGAAGGAGACCTATGCTGGCATCAGACCATCTGACTGGATCCACAACAGCTTACCCTTATTAAGAATCCTGTTTTTCCAGGTGTCAGCTGGGATCCCACTGTGAATGGGGTTGACTATCCAGAAAAAAAAAAAAAATTGTGTCACCCTTTTTTCTTTCTGCCTTAACCTCTCAGCAAAATTCAATGTCCTTTTCATACCCACATTTGTCTTCACCATACCTTGGTTTGCCATGCCTTTCGAGCATTGTTGATGGGACCACTTGAATAACCATAAGGGCAGCCACTCATAGAACACATACTTTCTTGGCTGGATTTCCCTGAAAGCAGAATCTCTGATAAGAACTTGAGTGCAGGTAGTTTATTTGATAGATGATCTCAAGAAAGAGGAGAAAAGGAGGGGGTAGACTGAGACACAGAAGAATAAAAAAGTTAACAAAAAATTGTATTGAGGTCACAACTATGAGACAGATTGGCTTGAACCTTTGAAGTCTCAGAGCATGAAAAATAAAATAATCTAGAGTTGCTCCTCTAAAAGATGGTGGGGTGGACTACACAGGTTCTTGTGCTACCAGAGAAACCTCTAAGCAGAAAATGAAAATAATACCGCCAGCTCCATATGGGTCAGCATAAGGTGAATTGGAGCTTAAAGAAACCGTCTACTAAAACTACAACTAAAATCAGATCTGTGCAAGGGAATGTGAGGCAGGCACCCAAGCTCTCTGCTGCATCATCTTTCCTTGTCCCAGTTTCTTTATCCTGTCCAGGGGTTCCATGTGCCAAAGGGCCCACGAAACCTTAAATACAGGTCATGTTATGACACCAGAGAAATCTAACACATGTTATGACAACAGAGAAATGTAATACATACTTAACTATTTTTACACATGTAACTAAGGTAAACAGGTGATGCTAATTGTGAGAGATTCTACCAAATGCCTAGGAGAATGATCATTTGAAACCGAGAGAGAAATCATGGCTATTGATTTGATTCTTAAATCTGGAAAACACAGATCATGCAGGAATAACCTGTATCAGAATGATAGGAGATACCAAATATCTATCTTAGGCTGCTAGTTAACAAGCTAACAAGTTTACAACAGAGTGGTCAATATATGTTTTCAAATCTCAAATAACCAAAACCATAGGTCATAGAGGGTGGCGAGGAGAGTTGTAATAATTGCAACTGTAAAACAATAGCCTTAGTCAAAAATTTTAAAATTATTCTGAGATGGAGAAAGGTTGATTTGAAGAATTTAAAAAATGACAGTTTTATAAAACTACTGTTGTAAAATATTAAATAGCTGTTATTATAACCATTTACAATTAAGGCCATTAAGCTTTGGAAACAGAAAGATAAAATGATACACCCAATGGGACAGAAGCAGAATGTGGCAGAGGTGATGATTCAGCCCAGGTTCGTCAGCTTTTAAAGCCAATGCTCTTTCTTTTTTTTTTAATTTTTTAAAAAATTTCAGTTCGGGGATATTTGTGAAGGTCTGTTACATGGATATAATGGATGATGCTGAGATATGGGCTTCAGTTGAACCTGTCACCCAAATAGTGAACATAGTATCTGATAGTAGTTTTTCACCTCTTCCCTCCCCTACTGGTATCTATTGTTTCCACATTTATTTTCATGTGTCACCAATGCTCGGCTCTTATTTATAAGCTAGAACATGTGCTATATGGCTTTCTTTTTACGTGTTAATTCTCTTAGGATAAAGGCCTCCGGATACATCCATGTTGCTGCAAAACACATAATTTCAGTCTTTTTTCTGGCTGCACAGTATTTCATGGTGTATATATACCATATTTTCTTTATCCCATCCCAGTTGAGGGACACCTAGGTTGACTCTACGTCTTTATAATTGTGAATGGTGGTGCAACGTGCAATTGCATGTGTCCTTTGGTAGAATGATTTATTTTTCTCTGAGTATATACTCAGTAATGGGATTGCTGGGTTAAATGGTAATTCTATTTTTAGTTCTTTGAGAAATCTCTAAACTGCTTTCTATAGAGACTGAACTGCTTTCTATACAGACTGAACTAATCCTACAAACAATGTATAAGCATGCCCTTTTCTCCACAGCCTCACCAACATCTGTTATTTCTTCGTTTTTCAAAAATAGCCATTCTGACTGCTGTGAGATGATATTTCATTGTGGTTTTGATTTGCATTTCTCTGACAGTTAGTGATGATGAGCATTTTTTCATGTTTGTGGCCATTTGGACATCTCTTTTGAGAAGTGTCCATTTATGTCCTTTGTCTACTATTTTATAATATGTATGATTTTATTTTATACGTTTATATGTTTGTTTCAGCTAGAATTTATTTTGCTGTAGGTCTCTAGGAATCCAGCTTTATTTTTCACACATGTTAGGCCAGTTCTCTTTTTTTTTTTAAGCAAATTCAGTTATGTTATTTGTGTACATTTATGGGGTACAAGTCTTTGCCTATTTTTTAATTTTTTTTTTCTTGTGGATTTGTTTTAGTTCTTTATAGATCCTGGATATTAGGCCTTTGACAGATGCATAGCTTGCAAATATTTTCTGCCATTCTTTAGATTGTCTGTTTACTCTGTTGATAGTTTATTTTGCTCTGCATAATCTCTAGTTTAGGTCCAAATTGTCAATTTTTGTTTTTGTCATAAATTATTTACCTAGGCCAATATCCAGAGAGTATTTCTTAGGGTTTCTTATAGGATTTGTGTAGTTTAAGATCTTACATTTAAGTCTTTTACCCATTTTGAGTTAATTTTTGCAAACGGAAAAGATAGGAAATAAAAAAGAGCCCGAATAGTCAAAGCAATTTTAAGCAAAAAGAACAAAACCAGAGGCATCACATCACCTGACTTCAAATTATACTACAAAGCTATGTTAACCAAAATAGCATGGAACTGGCACACACAAAAAAATAGACACATAGGTCAATGTCAATGGAACCAAATAGAAGACGCAGAAATAAAGCTACACACCTACAACCAACTAATGTCCTACAATGTTGACAAAAATAATGGAGAAAGGACATCCCATTCAGTGAATGGTTCTGAGAATGCTGGAAAACCATATACAGAAGAGTGAAACTTGACACTACCAATGTTCTTTCTACTCTTCTAGAGAGCAGCTCAAGCCTTCCAATGATTGCACATGTTACAATGCACTCTGTGGCTATGGGAAATATGACATTTTTGAAACTGAAAATAGTTCAAATTGTTTCAGAATTATTGAATAATTTCATTATTTTACACACGAAATTCAAAGTTTTCAGTTTTATGTAAAATAACTGTAAAGGCAGAAATTCAATTATGCCCTGGTGATACACAAATTTTCCCTTTGTACAATTTTAGGGACACAAAAATCAGATTTGTATGAACTGGGTATATAAATATTCTAAAAATATATGAAATCTTACACATTATTAATAGTTTCAGCCATACTATTTCTAAAAGTAAGTACTTGAGTTTAAACTCTAGTATTTGTAATATATGTTATGTTTGACACATTTTCTTGGTCTTACAACACTAGAAAGGAATATTTTCAAGATGAGAACAACTTCAAAGTTGAAATAAACCCTGAATGAAGAGAAAAACTGGGAGACTTTATGAAGTGAATCAAAGTGTAAAAGGAAATAAGTCAGAACGAAAGCTATGATAATCTATAAGAGAAGTTTCCGCCAACAGTCTGAATATTTAAGAATATAAAACAGTCAATGGTGGAAGAAAAAGAAATGACAAGTACTATGATGTTCACTTAAAAGCTAGCATTGATATCCAGAGGCAAAAACAAACTCTGAGAAAGGAACTTAATTATCCAAAATACAGACAGAGATCTATGACTCTTTCAACTCTTGCTAATCAAAGAGGTGGGCTTGCCTACATCACTAGTAGTAAGTTCGTGAGCAACCTACTGCCACCCCAAATATGTTTAATTAAATAATCTTTAAGGATATAATAAATATACTAGACGTCCCAACTTGGACAAAGTAGGAATTCAGATATGTTTGAGCATGTCTCCTGGACTAATGATTGAGAAAAAAGGAGCCAGTTTGCATGATTGATTTTAGCTATAGACGGAAAATAGTTTTATTCAAGTAATTTCTGTGGGTTAGGGGAAAATGTATTACCCTGTCAATGCTCAATACTTTTTCCTCTTTCTGACCCTATAGATTTGTATCTGAATCTAGAGATGCAGCTGAAGTTAAACTTTTCTCTCCAAAATATGCTGAGATTCAGAAGCACAGATTGGGAAAGAGTTCTCTCTAAGGAACGTACTTGGCTTTGCTGCAGTCATGACTGCAGAGCATGTACTCATGGGTCTGAAGCTTTGGCAGTTAAAATACTTTGAATACAGTTTGTCAGAAAGAGTTTTAATTGCAAGTAATAGAAAACAGAAAAACAGTGAATCAGATAAATTTATCTTATGCAGTAAGAAGTACAAGAAGGTAAGTCATTAGTGGTGGCAGCTCTCCTGCTCAGAAATCATCCGTACGTAGGATCGTTGCATGCTCTTGCTTCATCATGCCCAGTGCATGACTTTCCATCTGCATGTTTATTGCTGCATGATCACAGAGACGGTGCTGCAACTCCAGGTATCACATCCATGATCGGTATCATTTGATCATTTTATAAGGAAGGAAAAAGACATTCCAGAAACCCCTAATCCATATCACCACCAAATGACTTTCTTCCCCAATGGGGACAGAACTGTGCCACAGGCCTGCCCCAACATCCCAAGAAGGTTTTCCACCATCTGTGTTAGAAAGTAATAAGAGGGAAGCCTTCAGACACATACATTAATAACTCAGTACTTTTTATTACTGAATGTGTGGCAGGATTTAAATGTTTGTATTGTTTTAACATTGAAAGTTGCTGTTTTATTTTTCTTTCATTTATCATACAAGAATGAAATGAGAATGCTTTTCCTCTCTCCCTGAAGTTCAACTTTAGAAGTCTCAAAGAAAGTCGAAGTCATTTTCAATTACTAATTATTCAGATCAGGGTTAGATGAGCTTTCAAGACTATCACAAAAGAACTAGAGGACAGTTGCACTTGAGAAGAAATGAATGTGAGGGTGTCACTGAAGGAAACCAGAAAAGAGGGGAAGGATTATCTAAAAATAAGAGAAAGGCAGAGGAGTTGAGGAGGAGCTGAGGGGTTTGAAGTGGGACCCCACAAGTGATCTTGGAGAGTTTCCAAGAAGAGAAAGGGCCTAAGCCTGGAAAGTAATAGGTGGGTAGATACAGAAAAGGACCTCCAGTTCCCGGTAGCTATTTGGAGGCTGAGTCACCCAGGGAATGCCCCGTGTTCACTTTGGAAATTATTTCACGGGATTATTACTCATCAAATTAAAACGTGAAAATAAAGTCAGTGTTAAAGGAAGTAAATCAGTGTTTTTAAAAAATCAAATAAGAAGCCAAAGGTAGGCTTAGAATAAGAGAACAGAGAGCTCAATGAAGAAGGAAAAATTATCACAAACTGTCCAGAAGAAATTAGACTAAAATGAATTTTCTCAATTGTTAAGAATTACTTTGTTTGATATGGAATTAGAAGAAAGAAAACAGTACAAAATTCAAGAAAAATAATTACTTGGATAATTAGCTCTTATTTGAGGCTTTCAGTAAAGGGGCAGGGCTCCTTTCTCTGTAGTTAAGGTTTCTATTCTTTTCTAATTAGGGTTACAATGGCTCTTGTGAATTTACAATGTACTTTTACAAACCACGGAATTTCAAGATTGTCAGGTATTGAGCTTCTCTTTATCCCTCCCCCAAAGGCTGCTTCCTCTCATGTGTTCCTTTAGTCTGACATATAAAGTAAATTGAATTTATGCTAAAACCTGAGTAGCAGAAACTGGCATTTCTTTCAAGTAATATTCTCACCTACAGACATTCAGATGTGTATTTTTGTAACCCCCTGAGACCTTTAAGTCTTTTACTCATTTACTCTTGTCTGCTTCTACTTGCTCCTCAAGACTGTTTTATGATTATCGGATGACCAAGTTCCCACTCACAAAGTCTGAGCCCACTTCTCCGTATGGCTTCATTTTCCTTATCCTCCAATGACTTTTGAGCAGGGGCAGGGGAACATGGGGTTGTTACTGTAGTTTAACAATGTTCAAAGATTGATTGCTATTTTTTTATCTTCATTATATGGGAAATGTTTATGCCTTACTCCATTACATTTTTTTAAGCAAATGCTGGAAAAGAGCAGTTGCTCTCTTCCCTTAATCCTGTAGTCTTATAGATCTCACCACATCATTGAGTCTGCTACTTCTATTTTTACACTTTTCATTTAGCACTCAACCTTCTGTTGCCTGATTTTCAATGCTGATGCTCAGCATCACAAAATAGACAAAAAGCGGCAAGAAGGCAGGAATGGCATATGTGTGCATGCACGTGTGCACACACACACATACACTCTCACACCAGAATCTCTTGAAAAGAGCCAATTTTAACAATAAAACTGGAAAAGGCACACAGGAGAGTTCTAAATTTGCAATATCTGCTTCATTTGCTGGTCAGGCAATAATATACAAACTTTTTGAATATTTCTACTGGTGAAGATTAACTTCTATTTTTTTGCTATTTCATAAATATTTCTCCTGGTACATCAATATCTGAAATCTAATATTTTTACATGTTGATTATTTCTCCACTTTCAGTTGCAAGACCTCTTTGCTTCTCTAAAATTTTTCCATTATTAATGATGTTGAAGTACTCAGTTTCAGAAGGTTAAAATAATGACTCATTTATTTTAACCTTTGCTTCTTCAGATTTTTTTTGTGTGTGTCTAGGCATTTATTTTTTACTCCTGCAGTCATAGACCTCATTTCACTTGTAAACACTCTATGATTGAACTGTAGCTGGAGCTATTGGACTATAGTCAACTTCTCCCACTGAATTACACTTTGCAACCAGTTTATTCATTTTGGCTTCTATACTGACTCTACCTTATCTTTCAAACTAAACTGAAATTCCTAATCATAAATAGTACATTAATTTTATCCTAATATCTCTCAAATATAACCTTGTACTTACATATTTTCTATATTGTGATTTTTTTTTTTTTCTCCTACAAGTCCCATAGATGGGGCATCACAAGTCCTAAGCCAAATAAGTCAAATTTTGAATCTCAACTCATGTGTAGAGAACTGCTCTTCTACTTCTCCACTAGATTTTCTTACCTGGTTTTACAAAGTCACTTCTTTCATAAAGCTTTCTCAAATTAATGCTGACTTTTCCTGGTTCATCCAACTATCTAACAAACTCCATTGTGGTGGTGACCAGAATAACTGGTCGTCATAAACTGGAGCTAAAGGTAATATTTACAAATATACAGAGAACAAAGGTTTATCTCATCATGAATTGTAAATTTTTTTATATTGTATCCACAAAATCATTTCATTAACTGAGGAGCTATGCTGATTATAGACATTGAATGTGTCTTCATATATCTGTGCAAATGTTAAAATTTCAGCAATCTTGAATTTCACATGAGGAGGCAGGCTCAACAGATGCTTCCATATGCTAACACCCCTTGTTAAGGCAGAAGGTGTTAATTAAACAAATAATTTATAATAATGCATATGATTTAAAATATCAAAATGAATTCATCTGTTGTGTTCTCTCTGTGATGGCTGCTAGCCAGGATGGGGCTTTTATTCACAATAAATACATTTGCAGACCTGGTGTCACATGTATGAATGTGTACAAGTAAAAGAGTTAATACATTATAAATATTCTCACTACAGAATAAAATTGCAAATTTGCCACAAAGAAACATTTCATGGAAAATTGACTGGAGATATTTAAAGCAGGCATAACCTAAGGCCACAAAATTTCTAATTAAGCCCTGGTAGTATGGTAAATTGTTCTAGAGCCTTAAATGTGTGTGGTAGAAGTAAACCCACGGACTTTGAAACTTACAAGAGGTGAGGCAAAGAGAGATGCTTCAAAATCTACTCTGAGACTCAGTGAGACCTTTGAGGGAAAGGATCAAGTTTCTTGTTGAAACATCTCTTCCACTCCATTTCAAGTGTCCTGGCCAAATCCAGTGTTCAGTGCTCAGACTCACATTGGGATTCATAGGCTATAAAACTGGTGCAAATGTGGGAAAGAATGAGCTATGGCTTTAGGAAATCAAATCTGTATTTTAGGGGAATAAAGTCTACAATGCCAAGAAACAGTGCCAGTTGTCATGAGTAAGCATGGAATCAAAAGTAGCAGTCCGCAAAAACAGCACAGAGCAAGTGACTTTAGTGGGTAGCAATTGGAAGGGATTCCCTGAGATAAGAGATAAATACAATGTTTTTGAGGAGTTCATGTGACTTAGTCACTAAGTGGAGTGATGTGTGTGGAGGTGGAACTGATCAGGGTGAGTGAAAACTTGCCCTAGTTCAGACCCGCAGCACCTCAATACAGAAGTCAAAACTCAATTTTCCAGTTGCCTTCAATGCTTCTCTCCATTCTTTCCTTTCTTCTTTCTTTCTTTCTTTCTTTCTTGCTTGCTTGCTTGCTTGCTTGCTTGCTTGCTTCTTGCTTTCTTCTTTTGATAGGGTCTCACTCTGTCACCCAGGACGGAGTGCAGTGACACTATCTCGGCTCACTGCAACCTCTGACTCCTAGGTTCAAGCGATTCTCCTGCCTCAGCCTCCCGAGTAGCTGGGATTACAGGTACCTGCCACAACGTCTGGCTAATTTTTGTATTTTTAGTAGAGACGGGGTTTCACCATGCTAACTAGGCTGGTCTCCAACTCCTGGCACCAAGTGAACCATCCACCTCGGCCACCCAAATTGCTCTAATTACAAGCATGAGCCACCATGCCTGGCCCATCCATTTCCCTTTTCTAACCGATTCTAGAATTATTTTTCTTAAATATGTGGCTTGAAATTTGATCCCCAATGTTTGAAGTGAGGCCTAATGGGAGGTGTTTTGATCTTGGGGGCAGATTCCTCATAAATGGATTAATTCCCTCCCTGGGGTTGGGGGATTGTGATTAGTTCCCTTGAGAAGTGGTTGTTAAAAAGAGTCTGGCATCTCTACCCTCTCTCTCCTATTTCCTCTCTCACCATGTAATGTCTGCACACACCAGCTCCCCTTCACCTTCCACCATGAGGGGAAGCAGCCTGAGGCTCTCACCAGCTGCAGACAGCCAATCTTGAACTTTTGCAGACTTCCAAACTGCAAACCAAATAAACCTTTTTTTAATTATAAATTACCCAGCCTCAGGCATTCCTTTACAGCAATACTAAACAGACTAAGTCAGTTGTAAATGTGACAGTTTTTTCAGCCAGATGTTGAGATTTTGTGGGCAGAGATCAAGGGTTTTCATTTTGTATTTCTATCACCTGGCCCAGTCTCTTTCACATAGCCAAGGCTTAGAAACATTTAAGGATATGCATTGGACATAATTTTTTTAAATGAAGTTTCCAAATCTGTGCAGTTAGATAAACTCAGAATGGACGTTGATTAATTAATCATTGTCAGCTGAAAGAAATGTCTCTACTTATATAACACAAGATTCTGTATTCACTTTGTTCTTATCAACGTTATGATCCATTCACAAAGAAAAAGGATAGTTAATATACCAGATGGTAGAATTAATGTGAATAAAAAATATAATAAACTAGAATAAATGACTCAAAACAAAACAAATCAATGTAACATGCCTAAACTTGAGAGTTTTCTTTTTCGAATTACGTTTAAGAGAAAGATTTAGCTTCAAGTAAGTTAATAGAAAAAATATATTGGAAAATTTTAGTTGAACACAAGCTCTACAAGTCTCTCTTTTAATCTCATTACAAAGAGACTATATAATCTGAGGGGCTTAAAACAATCATGACTATTATATTAATTACTGGTTTCTTGCCCGTAGATTCATCTTTGAGACAAAGGCTCACTGAAGAGATTCTCAACTTAAAACTTTTCTCGTAAGAATCCAGAATCTACTTTGAGCAGGATCTTTATATTTTTATAGATTGTTATTAGTAGTAATAGCATTGTCATTGATATAAAAATTTTAATAGTAGCATTTGGGGTGCCAGTCTTATTACATTAACTTTAATACATACCTAAAACAGATGTCTGCAGGTTTATCTTGATTTATACCATGGCGTAATAGGTTTTTTATAGAAACTTTTCTTCTCTCTAATGTCAGTATTGTTTATTTTCTTAGGAATAATGTAAGAAATAATAAGTTTTAACTTATTAGTGTATATTGTTTTCATAGAATATCATGAAAATTTAGAAACCATTTAGAACATTAGATTCAAAGTCTGGAAATGGCTTCTAAACCAAAATTAAGTTATTAAACTGTTATTTTCTTAGAAGATATTTGCACATATAATCAAGGATAAAATCTAATTACATATTCTAAATGAGCTTTACTGATAGTATTCCATTATTAAGTCAGTCTTCTGTGGTTATTGGAGTTTTTCATTCAACCATCTGTTGTGAAAATACAAACAAAAGAGAATAATACTTCATTTGTGATTTCTGTTTATTCTGCATATGTTCTTGCCCTTTAGTACTAGCACTTATTGATTTCACTCTTTCATTCTATAATGCTACACTGCCCACCAGGTGACCCATGGACTAGACTATGAGTGAGCTTCATTTACTGTAGTATATCCAAATTTTGTGCAATAACAGTCACATAAACATGGGTGAGTATTCATTGACTGAATTTTGAAAGGGAAGTAATGAGAAATGTCTTCTATCAGGTATTCCAGAATTACCCCAACCCCTTAGTATCTTGCTTTTGACCTGGTACCCTCTGGCTTTGGGGTCAGTTGATCAAGACGTCTTGGAAGAGATCTGGGGAAGAAAGGGGAGCAATTAAAGCAAATTTATTCTCCTGGCTTCCCCCTGGAAGCTCATCTCTGTCTGGCTGTGTCCTTTACTAGTCTTCTCAAAACAATGGGATCTATACAACTTTCTCTTCTTGGCATTCTGACTTTTTAAATTAGAAATTCATGATCTAGTTGTAATGCAATTTGCTATTTACATCAATCCCATCAAATTTATTTTCACTTAGACATATAGATGTGAAAAAAATAGAAAATGAACTAAAAGACTAAAATATTATAATCCTGGTTTTGGAGACAGCAAAGATATTATGCTAGGCCCCATTATTATGTGCAAATATAACAGCATACTAGGATAAAACTGACTTGACACTGAAATTGTCACTGTGAGCTGCTACACCGTGGGATTTTCTGTATACATGTATCCCCTAGAAATTAAGGTGAGCATTGGCAGGAGATACCTGATCTGGGACTTTGGATATTGGCCATCTTCTTGTCTCAGTAACACAACTAACATCTGGCAAGATTTGGCAGAAATGAAATGAGTATATGCACAGGGGACAATTGATACTGGTTGTGGGGGAGGAATAAGCTAACAAAGAAACCTCAAACGGCAAGAACAGATGTACTTTCCAATGGCCTTATCCCCTATGGAGAAAGCAAACTCCCTGCACTGAGAAACATTCTGGTTTGGTTTCTTTAGTTAGTAAGAAACAGGGATTGATTGAAAAATGGATCAAAGACTTTGGTAAGAGAAGTCTAAGCATGATATGATGCAAAAATGTTTAATGGTCTTACAAATATTAGTGGTATACATGACTTTATATAATTCATGCTTATCTCATGTTTCAACTGGAATGAGTAACTTGCAGGTTATTACCCTAAGCCACAGTGTGTTAGTTCATTTTCATGCTGCCAATAAAGACAAACCCAAGACTGGGCAATTTACAAAACAAAGAGTTTTAATGGACTTACAGTTCCACATGGCTGGGGAGGCCTCACAATTATGGTGGAAAACAAGGACGAGCAAGTCACATCTTACGTCGATGGTGACAGGCAAAGAGAAAGAATTTGTGTAGGGAAAGTCCCTCTTATAAGACCATCAGATCTTCTGAGACTTACTCAGTATCACGAAAACAGCACAGGAAAGACCTACCCCCATGATTCAATTACCTCCCATCGGGTCCCTCCCACAACACATAGGAATTCAAAATGAGATTTGGGTGGGTACACAGCCAAACCATATCACAGGGGTAATTAAACTTTTTCTATAAAGGAATACATGCTAACTATGTTAGCTTTTAGACTTTGCAGGTCAAGAAACACAATTCAGAAAATTCTAGTACTTACGTAACAAAAAATAAAAACAGACATCCACAAAATTTTAATTGACAAAATTCAAAATATAATAATAGTAATAATTGAGTGTAATTTCTGTAATACAGACCTACTAATTACAATAGAATTCTTTTATGGGGGGAAGATAACATTTTTGATTAATTAGGATTTAAAGTTAATTCCCTATCATCACGGTAGAAGCGTGGTCTCATTCTACAAAGTCTTTCCTTGCTTCAATGAAACAAGTGCTCTTCATTCTGAATTATATCAGAATATGTTTCCTGCTTCTCTCTTGTTC
Source organism: Rhinopithecus bieti (assembly GCF_001698545.2). Classification (NCBI taxonomy): domain Eukaryota; kingdom Metazoa; phylum Chordata; class Mammalia; order Primates; family Cercopithecidae; genus Rhinopithecus; species Rhinopithecus bieti. Next base: position 232,556 of record NW_016825401.1, on the reverse strand, counting down.
AAACTTAATAGATTGCCATCACAATCTTCCTTTCATATAAGAAAGCAAGTTAAAACCATAGCTTCTCTGGAACCCTCCTTGGGTTTCAGTTCCAGTTGACTAACTTGTAATCTTTGACTACTTACTTAACCTATATAGAAGTGTCAGTTTCTTCATCTAAAAATTACTGATAGTGTCTACTTCACAAGTTCGTGGTAAGGCTTAAGTCAGTTAACAAATGCAAAGGTTTAGAACAGGGTCAGTGCATGGCTATTGTCAAAACAGTGAACATAAATAAGTTTCTTCTTTGATGCTTTTTCAACCATATAAAAATGTAAAACTATTCTTAATTCATGGTTCTCACAAAAACAGCTATAGGGAAAGATTTGGCTCACAGCCTATGGTTTGTGGACTTCTCCTCTAACCGATCATAAGCATCACTGTGTCCTCACTTCCTACTTGTTAGACATAGAGACCTACTTAACTTTCATCCTTTTAATGCAATTGAGATTCATCAGCAGGTGATAATTGCTACGTATCCACCTACATGGAAGGTTGTGTCAATTCTTTTATCAGAGTAATTTTAATCTAAATTCTATTCAGAAACTTTGAAATGAGAAATTCCCTTTCTTCTACTGTCATCTATTGCCATTCACCAAGTATAACTATCTCTTAATATCTTTCTTCTATATTAGTTTCATTTCAGCCTTTGTCCGTACTTCTAGCTCCTTGGTTTATTCCTCCATCTTAATTTGAACTCTCTTATATTCAGAAGTCAATACCATATCTTCTTCCTAGTAGCAGTTTATTGCTGTTTCTAGCTCATTGCATTACACACTTCTTCAAAATTCATTCCTTCTAATGCAAATCAAACCCACAATGTGGTAACACCTCAGTCCTCCCAAGAATGGACATAATCAAAAAATCAAAAAATAATAGACGTTGGCATGGATGCAGTGAAAAGGGAACAATTTACATTATCTGTGGGAATGTAAACAACCATTTTGGAAAACAGTGTGGAGATTCCTTAAATAACTAAAAGTAGATCTATCATTTGATCCAGAAATCCCATTACTGGGTATCTACCCAAAGGAAAAGAAGTCATTATATGAAAAAGGTACCCCACACAAAATACGGAACCAGTCCAAATGTCCAGCAATTAATAAGTGAATAAAGAAACTGTGGTGTGTGTGTGTGTGTGTGTGTGTGTGTGTGTGTGTGTATAATGGAATACTACTCAGCCATAAAAAGGAATGAAATAATGGCATCTGCAGCATCCTGGAAGAAATTGGAAGCTATTATTCTAAGTGAAGTAACTCAAGAATGGAAAACCAAACATCGTATGTTCTCACTCATATGTGAGATCTAGGCTATAAGGGCATAAGAATGGCACATTGGACTTTGGGGACTCAGAGAAAGGTAGGGGGTGGCAAGGGTAAAAGACTACACATTGGATACAGTGTACACTGCATGGGTGATGGGTGCACCAAAATCTCAGAAATCACCACTAAAGAATTTATTCATGTAACCAAACACCACCTGTTCCAAAAAACTTATTGAAATAAAAAAACATTAAGCAGCCAAGGACAACACATTAAAAAAAAAATCCTTCTTTAATGTCCTCACAATTAGACTAATGTCACTCTCCATTGAACTCCTTTGCATTCATTACAGAGTTTTGTACCTAGTTTACCCTATTGGTCACCCCTCTAGGGCTTGCTATTATCTTACAGTTCTTTAATATCCTTGTATCTGACACATGTAACAAACCAACCTCACAGATACTGGACCTCTTAAATTCTAATTACCTTTCCCTCCATTCCACTTTATCCCTTCATCTATGACCATGCCATTGCAGAAACATAACACTCCAACTTTACACTCTCACATTATTTCCTGTTAAGGGTATTTATTCAGTGATACAACAAAATGATGTAAACTTATGACTAGGGTATTACTCTAATCTGGAGTGATCACAAACACTTCCTTAAGGAAGTGATACCTAAGCTGGCTTCAGAAACTTTAGAGTTATTTTTGTTAAGAGGTGGGAGAAGAGAAAGAGCATTTCAGAAAGTGAGAAAAGCACATGGTGAAGTTGCTGAAGCAAGAAGAGAGACCAGTACAGTCAAATTATAGAAATTACTTTTATGGAAGGCAGAGTTACTGGTGTGAGATTTGGTTTGAGAAGGTGGCAGAGATCAAAGTTTAAAAACCATGCTTAACAATTTCAGGTGTGTCTAGTTACGTACTGAAACATTTTTTAGTTTCAGTGTGAAGTGTGAATTGGAGAGCAGGAGAGAAGGAAGGCAAGACTGGGAGATTAGTTAAAATGGTATTTCACAAGAATTTTGTGGGAGTGGGAATAAAAAGTAGTAGAGAGATTTCAGAAATATTTTTAAGAAAATGTATAGAACTATATAGTTATTGGATATGGGAAATAAAGAAGAATGATATTTAAGCCTGAAAAACAGGTTTATAGTGGAGCTAAGAGGGAAACAAATGATGATGGCATGTGTAAGGTACATCCAAAGGGGAGCACCTCTGGGAGCAAGAGAACTCTGGAGCACAATGTGTTGAAGTAGATATTAGAAATGAAAATGACGAATTTAGAAGAATGGGCTGAAGAAATAATTAGATGGCCTCCAGGATATAGATGAGAATTGAAAGAAATGTGAGGGTCTTACCAGACATCATCCTAAATCTTTTTTTTCTTTTTACCCAGCACTTCATATTCAATCAGTTAAGTCCAGTCAACTCCATTTTCTAAATCTCTCTCCTATCCATGCTTCTGCTTCCAACAGACTTCAGGTGCACTGGTTTGGACATTTATCATCTCTTTATTGGGCTATTGGAGTCACACCTCACCCCTCAGTCTCACCCCTGTTCAATTTATTTATCCATACTACCATCAGAGAAATCAAACTCACAATTAAATGTACTATATCCCTCAACTGCTCAAAATTCGTGAATTGCCTTGCACTTCTATGAAGAGTGAAATTTGTATGTTTTTTCATGGCATGCACTGTCCTATAAGATCTAGACCTCACTACTTAGCCAGCTCTTTACTCTCAATTTTTCCCTCTATGGCACTTAATTCTTCAACAATCTGAACTATAGTGCTCAAACATTCCAAATTTGTTCAAGGTTTTGTAATTGTGGGTTTGTTATTTATTTGGTCTCTTTCGCCTGGAAGATATTTTCCTAGTATTCAAGTCTCAACAAGTAAAAAGAATGTTCTCGGTAAACAAACCTGTTCCTCTTATGGTCCCACTGCCTTTTGCATTTTACCATGTTTAGTGCTTACGTTTGCTTTTCAGACCACCCACTACGCAGTAAATAATCTGAGGGCAAAGTCTGTATCCTTGCATTTTTTGGATCCACAATAACCAGTACAGCCTGTCAGGAAGTATTTTTAAAAAATCGGTTTTAAATGAATGGAAATTCACATTTAGCATTTAATTTGTTTTACTGCACATCAATACATTAGAACACAGCAAGTTATTTTGTGAAATTCTCCATTTCTGGAAAATTATCATAAACTCTATTTGAAATTTTATTTATAAGAGTTAAAACATAATGACCTCATTTATATTAAATCTGTGAATTCCGTAAGACCTTTATTATGGGCTAACTTTAGATGACATACTTTCTACTGAAATAGAATATTGTGTAACTTCTCTAAATTGTTGAAACACATACCTTGAGAAGAGGCATGGAAGAAAATGCTGCAGAAAACACGATATGGAGGGATTTCAAAAGAAAACCACAGTTGAGTGCAGGTAAAAATCTCATATCGTACAACTGTGAATAAATTTCACAGTCTACACTCTAATTACATTGTGCATTTCACTAATGGCTCTGTCCCCAGAGGGCCTCTTGGGAATCAACTGGCAGATTTTACTGGGCCCAGAGTGAATTTTAATGTGGTGAGAAGGTAGTGCATTCACAGTCTTACCTATTCAGAGATAAGATAGAGAGAAAAAAGTACACCGGTCTCCGCTAATAAACATTAGGCACTATTTTGAGATGTCACCTTTATAGGTAAGTAGTTCAATCTTCAATTGTTTTTGTCCTTCACTATCAACATGCACTTTCAAATAGAACTTGTTTGAAGAAATGCTTAGTTCACTTACAATGGTTTTGTTTGTTTTCTCTGATTTTTAAGGAAGAATGTGTTACAGAAATATGCATGTGTTAGTCATCCTTTCATGAGGAAAGGCTGTTTGAACCATGGTCCTTGAATTGAGATATACCATTATTAAAGTGAATTTGAAATCCACTTTAATCTCAAGGACAGACAGTTGAATCATATGAAATTACAGATTGTTGACGATTTTTGAACTACAAAATAGAAATTTCATATGGTTCAACCCAAATGTTTCTACAGAAAATTTACAAGAGTGATCTCACTAATTTATACGGCCTGCCAACTCATATTAAGAATAATATTTATAGCTCATATTACTAAAACAGCATAAAATCAAGTGCTTATTTTAACAAGAGACAACTTTGATGTTTGTGAGGAATACCAAATATTTTCAACTACTCAAATTTAATTTAAAGGCAAATCATATTCCATTAACTAAAAAGTGTGATTTAATATGTTCTGTTGAATATCAAACACTATATTCCTGAACCTCAATATATTTTAGTGGCAAATACTATGAATTTAACAAACCTTTGAGAGTTATTCCATATTTTAGGGAAGTTTTGACAGTCTGGGGTACAAATACTTCTTCCTTTCAGCGTTTATATAAAAACAGCATGAATGAAAATAGACGCATGCATGACATATTGTCTCAATCTTATAGGCGAGATTAACTAAAAATGAGATAAAATACTTTCTTCTTCCTTGGTGGTCCATTTCAAAAGAAAGCAAAGGTCAAGTTCAATCAACTGGTCACTTGAAATATTTTCACTTAACTCACTTTACGTATTGCAGGCTTAGAAGAACTATTCAATAGATTGAAATATTGGAATGAGATTCCCCTAAATCTAATTTGTTAGCATCCTCTATGAACATATTTTTGTGATTTGTCGATTTTGTTAACTCTGTAACTTCTATAAAGCAGTGAGGATAGTTGTGCTGAGAAAACTGGCATACACATTTTCAAAGGAGGAGGATCTGAAACAGAAGTGGATTGTTCTGTGTTTCTGTCATAGAAGATTTGAATTACTATCTCTATTAATTGACACAATTATGCATGTATTTTCTTGTGTAATAACAGGATGAGAGAACTTCAGGCTAATTGTAGGGTAAGCAAATTTCATTTTCTTTTCAAATAAATGTTAGCATCAAGATCACATGAATTTTTATAGAAGTTTCATGTATGCATTGTCTTGGGAACACCATCAGCCCATCCAACAACTGCGTATTGCTGACTCTGTGAGGCAGGGCCCATTTCTAAGTCATCGGCAAACTTCCATAATAGTACTGAACAAAGACACAGCCCCAAATAATAACCACACACCGAGTGTAAGGAAAGGGGAAAAAACTGTAAAAATAAATCCTAAAATCAACAGCTCCCAGTGCTTCCGCTTCAGTGATTAGGTGGGATTTGGGAAGGGTGGTTTAGGTTTTTTTTTTTTTTTTTTCTCCCTGCCTTTACAGTTCTACAATCACAATGGCCCTCTAGTGGGATGCTAAATTAAGAGGCATTTTGTTTGTATTGTTAGCAACTAGATCGAAACAGTCACAGAGAAATGTTTTATTATGGTGAGGAAAGGACTCTTAATAAGGCTCTTAGGAGACTGAGTTTTAATGACGCTTAACACAATGTTTTAAACTACACACCACATCTACATGTTATTTCTTGTTAAATGCTGGTTATTAAACAGCAGGCTGGCTCCAGATTGCCTGCAGAGGGTAGTTAGCGTTGGTTGATACATCTCTGACAATTTGAATAGTTGATGGAGTGACAAGTGCTGTTTGCATTTAAAGGATTTTTCATGTTAACATATGCATAGTGAAACAGTATATATTATTACCCAATGTACTTCTACGCAATATGTTGAAGGGTTAAAGCCAATTAAGCACAATTGTAAGTTTCAATTTCTTCTAGAATTCTGTGCTTTCATCCAAACTTAACATGCTTAAGGTAGAATGATTTCCCGCACTAGTTAACCCAGGGATCTCTGTGATCAATGGTTGTATAAAACTGCAGACCAGAGAACAAGTAAGCAAAATGAATAGAATGTGCCCCAAGGAAAGACATAAGCTATAACGCAAGACATGCTTATAACTAGCATTTTTTTTTTAACCATTTAAATGCTTAGAATGTTTTCATTAAAAAGCGAAGAGAACATTGTTTGCAATGTCTCTGTTTTTACCACTGTTAATTTTACAACTTTCTTGCTCTAATCTACTTCAACCCCTAGGAGAACGAGTTATCATTTGGGTCAAGCAGAAAACTTGATGTCAAGGAACTAAGGTATCCAGTTTTTAGATGCTAATTATCAGTATTAACTGCACTTTCCTCCATGTAGCCTGCTTTCTTTTTAATGTTTTTTTATTTTGGGATGCTGCTTCAAAAGTGTTTAGTTCTCTTTTTAATTACAAATTCCCCTGAAATTGGTGTGCAAGGAGAAAAAAGCTATCTGCAGCTTGGAAGAGATCTTTATCTTGGGGATGCTTATAGGTGAAATCAATGGGTTTAGTCATCTCTTTGGTAAGTTTTGGAGAAAACCCATTATTTCATTTGTCTCTTTTCTCCTTTAGGTTTTTATTCCTTGCCTCTTCTCACCATTGCCATGTTAATATGTAAGAAATAGGAATACGTTGTGAGCCCAGATGCAAAAGAGGTCTGCATGTAGCACGGGTCAATGATTTCCAGTGGGAAGTTTAGTGACAGCTCTTTTCATAATTTCCAGGGTCAGAGGGAGAAAAGTCGTGTCCTTAGGGAAGTCTTAAGTGTTTAGGTTTATCAAAAGAGGAAGCAGGTTTAAGAATTAGAGCAACAAACTCTGGGAAGAGTACAGAGTATTGGGGGATGAAGACAGTTTGGTTAATGGGCACAAAAATACACTTAGATAAAGGAAATAAGTTCCAGTGTTTGCTAGCATGGTAGGGCAACTATTGTTAGCAATAACTTTTTGTATATTTCAAAATAGCTGAAAGAGAATAGTTAGAATATTCCCAACTACTCGGGAGGCTGAGGCAGTAAGATCGCTTGAGGCCAGTTTGAGACAAGCCTGGGCAATATAACAAGATCCCATCTCTAAAAAAATAAAAATAAATAAAAATAAATTAGCCAGGCATGCTGGCACATGCCTATAGTCCCAACTACTCAGGAGGCTGAGGCAGGAGGATCATTTGAGTCCAGGAGTAGGAGGCTGTAGTGAGGTATGATTGTGCTATTGTGTTCCAGACTAGGTGACAGAGCAAGATCTCCTCTCTATAAAAAACAAAGAGAGAGAGAGAGAGAAATATTCTTAACAGAAAGAAATGAAGAAATGATGAATGTTTGAGGTGGTGGATATCCCAATTACCCTGATTTGATAATTACATATTGTACCCATATGTCAAAATATCACAGGTACTCCATAAATCTGTACAACTATTATGTATCAATAAAATTTTAAAAAATAAAATCCTCAACCACAATGAGTGAACTTTAAAATCTGAATATGGTCATGGAAATGGCACGAGTAGAATGTGATGTATTACTGGAAAGAAACTGTGAGAACCATTGGCTTAAGTTTAAAGCAGGCTAAAATAAGTCGAATGTTTGCCCACAATCCAGGCCACTTCAAGGCTAGGAGATCATAGGGTTTGGGATCAAACATAGTCTCTGCATACTTAATCGTTTATTTTCACTCAGAATGCTGTGGGGGTGATAGGATGTTGTTTGAGGATCAAGTTTGAACAATCCTGTCTTCACATACATGCAAAACCAACCAAAAACTCAATCAGCATCATCAAGTATGCCCTTAAACCACATAGAATTTTGTATTAAAATACTCCATAGCACATTTAAATTATATGTAGTCATAGTGCTGCCACGTGGACATATTAGATTCAGACAGAACTCCCAATTCTAATGTTATACCTAAAGTCCTTGGAATGAACGACAGTATGAACTAAAGAAACTCTAGTTACAATCCCATTTCTGCCACCAATTTTCAGGTTGATATTGAACAAGTCACTTGACCTATTTGAGGATAAATAGATTCACTTCTGAAGGCAGAATAATAATGTCTGTACTATATTCATCGTAGAGTTAATGTGAGACTTAAAATCAAACTGATATAAAGTATAAGAATGTGCTTAGTAAAGCTAAGTAAAATACCATATAAAAGTATGAATTGTAATTATTGATATAACCAAATTGTGACAAAAGGTCCAAAACACACAAGAATCTCCCCTTTCCTTGAGAGTGATATAGCCTGAGATAATGCACTGTTTATTTAGTTTCTTCACTTGGATAAAAAAAAAAATCCATTTTGATTCCATGATTTGATCTATTGGAGACACTACCAAGGGGCTAAATGGTAAACAAAAGGAGGTCAGATAAGTTACACATAAGTCCATTCTGCTATAAGCAGCCTATATCAAATTTTAATATATAAATATTTTCTAATTAATTTTTTATGACTGTCTCCTGATCATCATATTAGAAGATTGAAGTTCTTGCCCTTTGCATGTTTAATAGACATATGAGCATTACCATGGAACTTGAACTTTTATTTCCATAGTCTTTTCCATTTATACAATTCTGTTTAAAAGCATGATTTATACAATTCTGTTTAAAAGCATGATTGAAATTACAAATGTTCAATTCTTGGCTTTGCAACTTAGTACTGGTTGTATGATATAGTGGATGGTTATTAACCTATCTATTCCTCAGTTTTCTATCTGGAAAATGGGAATAATAACAACACTATTCAATAGTGTTAATTTGATTCATTTGAAATTCAAATGAGTCTGTATATATTTGTATTAAGTGTTTCATAAATATCAGCATTCAATGTTAATATCTCAGTAAGAGGCACACAATTCTTCAGGAAAAAAAAAAGGAGCTATTCCTAGTTCTCCTTCCTTCATGCTTGATAGCTATGTGCTCTTTCTTCAAAGTATATCCTAAATCTCACCACCCTTACATCTAATATTTCCTTAATTATTACCAAGCTTACCTGTCTAACTTATTTTTGAACATACTACAATTCACCCACTGCAACCAACGCTGCCAGAATAATTGCTTCCTACTTCAAATTATCCAGTAGTTATATCTTTCTCAGGGTTAAGTCTCAATTTCATATTATGTCCTAACAATATAAATCATACAAATGTCTAAGCATATTTATTTCATGAGGATGTAAAAATACAAAGAGAATGTGTCTTTAACATAGATATTTGATATTGCATGGTTCTTGAAATGTTACAAGAAAAAGATTATTTAAAATATCAAGACAAACTTCCACTTATAAAATGAATAAGCTCTAAGAATCTAATGTACAGCATGGCGACTGTAGTTAGTATTATATTATTTACACGAAATTTCTTAAGAGGGTAGATCTTAAGTGTTCCCACCACGTATACACAAGTGGTAACCATGTGACGTAATGGATGTGATAATTAATTTGACTGTGGTAATCATTTCACAATGTATACACATTTAAATCATCATGTTGTATACCTTGAATATGTATAACTTTTATTTGTAAATCATACCTCAATGAAGTGGAAATATAATAAAATAAAATATGAAGACACTGGATACACTATGTACATGATAATTGTCTTTAATGCTCTACTTTAAAGGATAAGGAAATTCTTCTTGGATTTCCTCAGATTTCTTCTATCCTCATTGCCATTTTATTTTTATGATATAGTTTTCATTCTATCTAGGTTTTACAGCCTTTATATAACTAACCCCAGCTGTCGTTCATATGTATGTTCTTTATTTAAATATTCCAATGCTCAGAAAATTCCTCACTTTCAATAAAATTTCTTTGAGTTTTATATATTTTGTTTTATCTCTTGGTTGACTGGTTTTTGCCATCATGAAAAAAGAAGATCGTTTTACAAAAGGATCTTGAAGATTCTTGCCTGCTTAAGCACAATTGCCTGTTGTTTTCATGGTCAAATGTCAACTTGAACAGTTATAAAATCCTTGAATCACAGAATTCATATTCGTGGCCCAGCATTCTGTGGATGAAATACAAATTATCTACCTCAACCCCTTATAATAAACAAAAGTGGGGATATTAGAATAAATATTATAAAAACTTTCATATGAAAAATGGGATATGGGCAACAACACAGTAGCCATTTGCCTAGTACATCTACACCTTGTTGGGCCATGACACTTTGGCGGAGGCGAGAGCTCTTTTGGCAGCCAAATTGCTGACCTCTGATCCAGCCCTGCAGTAGGATCTCCCTTGTTCATTGTCCTCTGTAGTAAGACCTGTAATTGGCAACATAGAAGTTTATCTCTCTGGGATATGTTCAGTTTTGTCAACTCTCCTCCTGTGGTATAAATTTTGTAGTCTGGGTATGGCTTTAGAATTTGAACAGTCACATACATTTTAAACTAGGTTGTATCTTTAGCAGAAACTCTTTTAAAATACCCTTTTTAGCTCTCAGTATATTTTCTTTACCTCATTTCCACATCCAGATATATTGCCTAGGGTCTCATTGAATCTAGGGTATCTGGCTCTTGGCATTGTACTTCTTTATCTCTGCTATCATTTTAATGGCCTCTGTATTGAAGTAGGCTCTACTGGCTCTGAATGAGAAGGGAATGATTATCTTCTCCTTGCACCTTGCTTTGTATCAATTCAGTCTTCACAGTGAGAGAAGTCTTCTTCAGCCAGGGACAGCTTAACAGGAATGTTTGCAGGTGGGCTCATGTTAAGGGAGATAATGCTATGTTAAATCATATCTCCTGCTAACACCCCCAACACAGACCCTGATCACATTAACTCTAGAGGCATAAAATTGTGTCTCTCTTAGCTTTTAACAAAGTTATAATTTGTTCATTTTCTTCTTTCAGACATAAAGCTCAACTCTTTTCACCTTCAGCATAAATTTGTCCCTTTCCTCTAGGATTTTAATGAATGCTATGAAAAGTAGCCAACACAGGCCTATGTCATGATCTAAGTAGCTACATAAAATAAGCTTTAATTTAACTAACTTTTTAGGAAAAGCATAATGAATACTGAAACTTCTAAACCTGAAAGAGTAAGGTACTTAGTATTCTCTCAGTTCTATATCCTCAGTTCGACAGGGTACATATTTTGAAATCTGTTGCTTTCAGGATACCATATAATATAGACTTCCAATATTTCTCTAACATTAAAACATCTCAGTTTTTGCTACTGTGAAGTATCAGGTTTTTTGAAGAAATGCATAAGTTGGCTATATTTATAGAAGAATCTTTCAGTGAAGATGATAGAATTTGGAGACAGTGTATCTCAAAACAGCTTAACCTTGATTTTGGTTCATGTATGTTACAGAACAATGAAGAGTAATGGTGAGAGGAAGAGAGTGAGAAAGAGAACTTTTCTGTATACAGGCTCAGCATTTATCAGGATACTGTTCATATTCAAGTGGTCAGATAGACCAAGAAAAGAAAATGAACTGGGCAATCAGAAATAGACTGGCTATCAAAAAAAGAAACCCAATATTTGTCTTTCTAAGTGAATATTATGTATCAAGATTAAGAATGAACAGTAACATAAGATCAGCCAAAACACCTGGAATACTAAGTTTAGTTCCGTGTCACTTAGGAATGCCTTTTCTTCCAATAATCAAAGAGCTGATCACAGTGTAAACAGATTTCATCTCCCTTTGCAAGAGGTCCTGAGTAGGTGGTACTGACACTAGTTCAGCAGTATCACATGGGCTAGCTACTACATTTGCAAATGACTTGTTTTCTCTTCAAAGTAACAAGGCTGTTTCAGCTATGGCAATCACATGTAATTTTTAGTAGGACAGAAAAAGAAAAGAAAAAAAACATATCTCATTATCAGAAAGCAATGACTTGGAAAAATCACAGTCGACTTCCATTTATGTCCCATGGGTCATAATTGTGCGATATGGCCACCTCTGTGCAAAAGAGAAGGATAAATATTAGGTATTGTCTACCAAGGATAAACATTAAGTCTTGCCTTAAAGAAAACTTCAAGAAGTATGACATCCAAAATGTCACACAAAAATGCATAATACATATCAATCGCCTTAGTTGGAGTAGAATAAAATATTTAATGTAATACACATGGGATTTTAAATAAAATTTGACTGCCCTGAACCCCATACAGTCTGCCATACAAATTAGCATTATGTCCATGCTTAAATAGAATCATATTAGGCATAATATAAGCTGACAATGACCTAAAGGGTATATAATATAATCTGTTTCTCTTAATTTTGGCTTATAACTTTGATAAAACTTAATCTTTGTATAAAGAATGAATACAACATATATTTGTAAACATATTTTTTATGGAAAGATAAGGCCTACTTTTTAACTTATGTATCCTTCCCACATGCTAGCATACATTATCTCAACGCATTTTATTCTACTAATTGTTAAATATTTACTTTCTTAGATGAAAATATCAGAGATTCAGAACACTTTGCCTAAAGTCAGAATATAAGATGAAGAACTTGAAATCAATGAAAACCCCTGCTTTTTCATAGCACCACAACACACTCTAATATCTTGCTGTGTGAGAGAAAATGAACACCAAGCTCATCTCTTCCTTCATACTGAAGATTATGTTCCACTTGAAATACACTGCTGGAACAACACTTAACTATTGCCCTCCCCACCCAATTCTCTTTTTTGTTCCCAAGCTTGAGAAAAGATGTCCTCTGCCTCTGAGATATAAAAGCAGTCCCTTTTCCCCAAAAATCAACATTCTAGATCACAATTCAGCAAACACTCATTTCCCCCCAGGTTTTTGGCCATGTTTGCACTATCTGGTGTTAGTTATACATATCCTTTGCTCGACTGCAAGTTATTTTGTGTGCAAGAACTATCTTGCTTGTGCTCTCTTCCTGAAAATTTCTGTCTTTCTTGTTCTTTCTTCCTGAAAATTTCTATGTCTTTCTCCTATCTTTTTACCCACTCTAAGCTCCACTCTATTTATAAATTTTATTTGCTTACCTTGCCTGAAAGGGAGGCCTATCTAGTTAGTCCAGTAGAGCAGAAGGTAGGTGAGTCTAAAGATTACATGTTATCAGCTTTTCCAAAAGAAAGCGCTAAGGTCAAGTAAGAGGATATGCACAAAATTTATCATCAGAGTGAGTTATACAGAGCCAGTATATACTATTAAGGCAAATGTTTCAAGATGTGATTTGTGATAAACCAGAAATCAAACAGGATGGGAAAGGGACATTGTTTTGGTTAATCAGACATTAATCCACTAACTCTCAGTACAGCTCATTACTTCAAGCAACTGGTTCCCTGGGTGTATTGGCATCATTTTAAAGGACTAAAAGATAATAAATTGATATTGAATATATGTTTAAAATGTATGTCAATAGGAAATCATGTGCAACCTGGTCCTTCCAGTCATATATTTCAGTTATTCAACATACAAAGGCTATTGATTTTTCTCCCACCTTTTACATGATGGAGAGTTTTGCCTTTTTCAGCATTATTCCACCATAATATTCCTCCGGTCTTTTGATGTTTCATGTCCCTTCCCAATAATCTATTATCCCTTTTATTCAAGATATTGAATCACCCCATGCTCTTGTCTTAGATGTTTCTTTTTTCTTTTCTTTCTTTCTTTCTTTTTTTTTTTTTTTTTTCTTTTGAGACAGAGTCTTGCTCTGTTGCTCAGGCTGGAGTTCAGGGGCATGAGCTCAGTTCACTGCAACCTCCGCCTCTCAGGTTCACGCCATTCTCCTGCCTCAGTCTCCCAAGTAGCTGGGACTACAGGTGCCCGCCACCACGCCCGGCTAATTTTTGTGCATTTTTAGTAGAGATGGGGTTTCACCGTGTTAGCCAGGATAGTCTCGATATCCTGACTTCGTGACCTGACCGCCTCGACCTCCCAAAGTGCTGGGATTACAGGCATGAGCCACTGCACCTGGCATAGATGTTTCTATTGAGCTTCCATCCACCTGTAATTCTTCACCCCATACTTCCGCCATCCTCCTCTCTCCTGTTGACATTTTATCCTTTTCATACTTGGTTACTTGGTGGGAAGGATAAACCTCAACTCAGGGTACATTGAACAACTGGAAGACAATCTAGTATGTGAATCTGGCACTGTTTTCTCAATCATTTAAGCCTTATGAATATTGAGTATGATCAGTTTCAAAATAAAAATCTAATTATTTTTTGCAGAAAAAAAGCATTAGAATGAATAACTTTTCATACTTAGGTTTTGCTTATTAGTAGTTTTCTATCACTTTTGAACATTAATCAAAAGATAAAATAAAGGTGATTTTGTTTCATTTAGAATCAATGAATAGTTTTAAAAACCGTTTGATATTACTTTCAAAGAACTCTATCTCCTAGCAAACTGACTCTCTTTACTTTAAAGGCTCCATTTTCATAAGTCAAGCAGCACTGTGAAAACTGTCTGGGATCAAAACAGTCTCCTAATCGGTCTTTCCACTTCATCTCTTTCAAACCTCATCTCACAGATTTTCCCTGAACATCACTGCCAGAATTGTCTTTCTAAAATAGAGCCACATCTGGCCTCCTTCCGCAATAGACTGCATTCATAGTTCCTATGCAGTAGGTTTGGGCTCCTAGAGTGGCATCACATTTTCCTATCATAAGATCAAGTATACATATGTAACAAAACTGCACGTTATGCACATGTACCCTAGAACTTAAAGTATAGTAATAATAATAATAATAAAATAAAAAATAAAAAAAAAAGATCCATGACCCTTTTAATATACTTCATTCCAGTCATGCTAGCTAATGATTCCTTTTAATCAGTGCCCAAAACTCTTGAGCTTCTGTGCTTTTGATCACACCTTTACTCCTGGGTCGTGGCTCCACTTAAAATGCCCTTCCTACTTTTTTCTTCTTAGTGACAACTTTCTCATCTTTCACAATTCAACCCAAGCTTTTTCACCTCCACAAAGTCTCTACTTTTATCTTAGGCATAATTTTCTACTCTTTTCTTTGTTTTGTAATTCTAATATTTATAGAAAATGTCAACTACAGTACTACTTACATTCTTTTGTAATTTTTAACTTCCATGGAAGTTTCTATTAGGCTATAAACTTCTTGAGGGCAGGAGGTATGTCAGATGTACCTATGAATACAGCATTGATTATTATACTTAGTTCATTTAATAAACTTATTAGGAAGTTGCATAATGAATACAGGACAAGTAAAAAACAAATTGCGCATTTTTTTTTTTAAAGAGAGAGTACAGAAATTAAGTGGAGATTAAGAAAAACGTCACCAATAGAGATAAATGTACTATGAAGCTAGTCCTCTTTTTCCCACCTTGCACAGCACCTGAAAGAGGGAAAATTTTGTGGCTATTTTCAAATATGTTATGAGGGCAAGAACTGAAGGGTGCAACTGGCAAGTTCTTCTGTTTGAGCATTCATGATAGATTGCCTAAGGGATCCGAAACTCTAAGCCTAATTTGCTATAACTTCTTTACTTGTTTTAAATATTCACTTTCAAAATGAATTTTACATTTATAAATTTATGTTCTTTATCTTAATGAGAATCTCCAAATTTTATAATCTTCAAACTCCAAAAAAACAATTCCATGCAGTCCCACCAATCAGACAGGAAAACATGATAATGGGAACAAGACAAGACAATAAAAAATATAAGTAATTCATTCATAAATTTCCCCTCATACAAAATGGCATACTAGTCTCAGTAGCATAAAATTTTGAGATAAGAAAGATTGTAGGACAAGACAATTTAGTTTATAACTCGGGAGTGTTTTATGAGTTAATTCCATACAATGTCTTGGGTATTATTTTCATTTGTCCCTTAACTTTATTCTTAAATACCTACTTTTCCTAATGATCTGGTGAAATCCCCCAAGGAAAGGCCATTTGTCATTTTTCTTTTTATTTAAGGCAATATCCAGAATTTAAAACTTGGTATGGTAATGTAAACTTAGAGTTGACCCTTGAACAACATGGTGGTTAGGGTGCCAAGATCTCATGTAGTCAGAAATCAGCAGATAACTTTTGCCTTCCTCAAAACTTAGCTATCAATAGCCTACTGTAGACTGGAAGTCTTACTGATAACTTTAACAGCAGATTAATGCATATTTTATATGTTATACATATACTGTATTTTTACAATAAAGTTAGCCAAAGGAAAGAAAATGTTATTAAGAAAATCAAAAGAAAAATATATTTACCATTCATTAGTAGAACAGTAAATATAATTAGTGGAAGTGGATCATTATAAGGGTTTTCATCCTCATCATCTTCACATTGAGTAAGCTAAGGACGAGAAAAAGGAGGGGTTGGTCTTGCTGTATCAGAGGTGGCAGAATGGGAAGAAATTCCAATTATAAGTGACTCACATAGTTCCAACCAGTGTTATTCAAGGGTCAACAGTATATGTAAGTCAAAAGCTTTAAAACTATGTTCTCTTTCATTTTCTAAATAAAATTAAACTATATTACCAAATACTATCAAAATGTTATGAGTGATAGTACTAATTTTTTATTATGCTATTTTAATTATTTTCAAGGACACTTTGATTTTAAGAAATTGCTGGTATCAGATTTGTT
Source organism: Rhinopithecus bieti (assembly GCF_001698545.2). NCBI lineage: Eukaryota > Metazoa > Chordata > Mammalia > Primates > Cercopithecidae > Rhinopithecus > Rhinopithecus bieti. The sequence continues at coordinate 215,885 of NW_016825401.1, read as the reverse complement.
TGAAATGGCTGTCATAGTCATGATTGGACATAAGGAAAAATATAAAAATTTCCAAACTTCTTCACAAATTTGATAGATATTAAGTTATTTGTAGTTTCCATTTCTCTTAATATCAGCAATATTATTCATAACACCAAAGTTTCATTTGTTTCTTTGTGGAAAAATTGTAATTATATTAAGAATTTTATACTTATAGTAGTATCTGCTATTTTAATATATTCAATGTATCTTTTATGGAAGGTATTTTTCATGTTCTACTGCAATAATGTTGCAAACCAAGTACCCCACAACTCAATGTTGTACCAAAATAAGCATTTTACTCTTTTGCTTCTGGTTCTGCAGGTTCATTATGATTGTGGCTGATCTAGGTCAATTCATCTGGGTACCTTGGTTTCAAGCTGCATATTATCTGGGCTTGGCTTCAAGCTAAGGGTTAGGTTTAGATCTGCGACATGTGTCAAATGTTACTCTGGAACCAGTACTTACCCAGGAAACATTTTCATTGCAATGACAGAGCAGCCCAAGAAAGCAGCTAAGGGCAATGCCTGAAAGGCCTCTATTGGAACCATAACACTGTCACCTTCACCTATATTTCATTGAACAAAGCAAGTCACACTGTTAAGTCTAACTTTAAAAGAGCTGAGAAATATATTCCACTCCTACTAGACACTACTGAAACTCACATATCAAAAAGCAAGGAGGAATTAAAGACTTTGAAATAATGTGGTATACGTCATCAACCAAACCTCAAATTTTTTTTAAGGCAAACCAATTTTGTTAGGCCAGATGAGAGGAGGTATTTTGTGGAATGGTATCATATTTTTAATGTCAGGAATGCAGATCCCGTTGCCTAACTTCCTGGAGTCAAATCCTCACTCCCCCATGTAAGCTTTAGATGCTATCTCAGTGCCTCAGTTTCCTCATCTGTAAAATAAGGATGGTTATAGTTAATCTATTAATGAAATTAGCTAAAAATATAACTAATAAAATAGTTATAAACAAACCACAGATTATAAATAGTTATAAACAGTTAAAATTTAAAAAGTTATAAACAGACTTCAGATTAAGTGCTTTATAATATGCATTAACTCTCTTTTTAATCAGTCATGAAGATGAATATTGCTAATGAAATGTCCAGCAGACCTTAGGTTCATTTTAATGATCACTTACCACTAAATAAAGGGAAATTTCAACCAGCTGGCGGAAAGTGGAACACAAATCTTAGGAATGACATGTCCTTAATCATGCGTTGAGATCTCACCACTCTCCCCAAATTGTGTAACACAAGTTTCAGAAATGCTTGTGCAGCTGAGAACATCGTATCAGATCCTGAGGCGTTCCTGTTCAGACTGAGGCTATTAGTAGGAAAAAGCCTCACTGCCTTCTGGGATTTTCTCTGGAACTCAGAGACGAAGAGCTGCAACAACTACAGTTTCCACAAGTAACCACAAAAGAGCAACGGCAAAGATGGAGGAGGGGAAAGGAAAAACCCTGAGTCAGTGGAAGGCTGTCAGGATATATGGAGCCACTTAGTCAAGAGACAGTAGTCTCCTTATGTGCCAGCTCTGGTGATAGGGTTGTGGTGTTTGGCTCTGGCCAGGTGCTTGTGTTTAGAGCCGTGGCAGGCTCGAAGGGAAGTTGCAAGGGTGGCCCAGCGACATCCAGGATGAGAGTTTCAGGCAGGGCACCATTTAACATTGTAAATTGGCTATTCCCTATTAAAACTGGCTGGGAGGCAAGATTTATGAAAGTGATTACTTAACTGCATGGACAGAATCTATTTTCAGAGTTGCAGTAGAATCATGTGAGCCACCTGAGCCAGATGTAAAACTTCAGTGGCTGGATCACCCTAAAGGTGGATCCAAAATGGGGCCTAAAAGGAAACATTTCATATTTAAATGAATGATACAGGGTTACAGGAACATACCAGTGGTGTCTTAGCCCTGTTTAAATCCCCAGTATCCGGATTAATGCCTGGTGCATTCAACGTGTGCTGTGACAGCATGTTAAATTGTGTCAGTTTGGAAGAGTGCAACGAAATCCCTCAAATCACAAATATCTTATTTTTAAAGTTGAAACAATTATACCTGCCGTATAGGTTTAACAGAGCTATTGTGAGTCAAAAGTGAGATAATGAAGTCTAAAGAGGACCACAGAAAATTAAGTAAGGTATACATGTACATTTGGAGAGAGAGAGAGAGAGAGAGAGAGAGAGAGAGAGAGAGAGAGAGAGAAAGAGAGGAATTAAAGCATTCAGCCTATAAGCAAGTCACACACATTACCAGACTGACCTTTATTTCAGAGAAGGAAAGAAAACAAGTGACCTTGTTTAATCTTCTTGTCACCTGCACCTCTAGGTAAAGACAAAAATAATATTTTCTAGAAGAAATAATCCTTTTATATAGAATGCCATTAGCAAAATATTTCTGATTGAGGGTTATTTTTAGTAAATAAAACAGATTGGAAGCTTGGCTCCCTAGAGAATGTCATGCAAGCTATACAATTCCCTGGGATACAAAATGGAAATAATATTCCTCATGTTTATAATACATAATTTAAATATTCTTTCTGCAATGAGATGTAATAACCTTAAAAAAAAAACTCACATATATCTCCTTTAGTATTCCGGGCAAAGATGTGTGTCTGGTGTGAGAAGAAATGAACACAGAAAAGGCTCTTCTTGTCGCATAGCCCTGTTTTCTTCATCTGAACCTCTTTATTGTCTGTATCCTTGAAATCCTTAGTAATGTTCAATACGGGATATAATATTGGATTCGCTTGAGTATGATTTATTAATCCACTTCTAGAATCAGTGGTATATCAAAAGTGCCCTTTCCCCCATTTTCCTTATACTCACAGAAACACATGGGATAGGAAAATGATTAAAATGGAAACTAAATTCTGCCAGTTCCTCTGTGCCTACTGGGGGTGAATTTCGTAATACTCTCTTAGGATTAACAAATTCCATTAATATACATATTTAAATAATAAGAAGTCAACTGACGAAAAGTGAAGGGCAAGGAGAACAACTTTCTTAAAAAACAAAGTAAGAAATTGAGTTTGCTGGAATGGAGGTGCCTGGAGAAGGAGAGAAATACATTGGGACTGCAGCATAGTTGGCATAATATATTTCCTCACCAAACCTTCATCAGAGTCTGAAACACATAAAATGCTTTCTGTAGACAATTTCAATGGGAAATAGTGATAACAGTAAAAAAGCTATACTTTATATCTGTCTGAAATGGTCCCCCAAAAAATGGTAAGATGGTCCAGCATGGACTAACTAAATAGAATTAGGAGTTTATAAATGAAGATATATAGAAAAGAACGGAGAAGGAAAAGTCACCATTATTCTTCCACAGAAACTTCATAAAGACTGCAGAAATCAGGGGTTTAACAGTCTGTGTGACTGGTTTTCAATTTACAAGGATAGAAAATTTCAGCTGATACCTATGACAGTTGCAACAGGCAATTCACGTGTAATGTCACATTGCATGTTTTGTAAATCCAAAAGTGTGAGACCATGGTTTAGAACCTGTACCTTGAAAAAGACACACCTGACTCACCCATCAGGATGGGGAAAAAAACACAAATATTCTGATGGATTTATCTACACAATTACATAAAGTTAAGAACTTCTTCAGAAGAATGTGCCACTGTGACATACAATTTAGTTTCTATTTCTTCAGGTATCATATTTACTTTTTTACTTTACCAATCCTAAATTGAACATATTCTAATTCTTAAAATTAATTCTTTTTTTTGTTGTTATTATTATACTTTAAGTTCTAGGGTACATGTGCATAACATGCAGGTTTGTTACATATGTATACTTGTGTCATGTTGGTGTGCTGCACCCATCAACTCATCAGAACCCATCAACTCGTCCTTTGCATCATATATAACTCCCAGTGCAATCCCTCCCCCCTCCCCACTCACCATAATAGGCTCCAGTGTGTGATGTTCCCCTTCCCGAGCCCAAGTGATCTCATTGTTCAGTTCCCACCTATGAGTGAGAACATGCGGTGTTTGGTTTTCTGTTCTTGAGATAGTTTGCTGAGAATGATGGTTTCCAGCTGTATCCATGTCCCTACAAAGGACACAAACTCATCCTTTTTTAAGGCTGCATGGTATTCCATGGTGCACATGTGCCACATTTTCTTAATCCAGTCTGTCACCGATGGACATTTGGGTTGATTTCAAGTCTTTGCTATTGTGAATAGTGCCGCAATAAACATACGTGTGCATGTGTCTTTACAGCAGCATGACTTATAATCCTTTGGGTATATCCCCAGTAATGGGATGGCTGGATCAAATGGTATTTCTAGTCCTAGATCCTTGAGGAATCGCCACACTGTTTTTCACAATGGTTGAACTAGTTTACAGTCCTACCAACAGTGTAAAAGTGTTCCTATTTCTCCACATCCTCTCCAGCACCTGTTGTTTCCTGATTTTTTAAAGATTGCCATTCAACTGGAATGAGATGGTATCTCATTGTGGTTTTGACTTGCATTTCTCTGATGGCGAGTGATGATGAGCATTTTTTCATGTGTCTGTTGGCTGTATGTATGTCTTCTTTTGAGAACTGTCTGTTCATATACTTTCCCCACATTTGATGGGGTTGTTTGTTTTTTTCTTGTAAATTTGTTTGAGTTCTTTGTAGGTTCTGGATATTAGCCCTTTGTCAGATGAGTAGATTACAAAAATTTTCTCCCATTCTGTAGGTTGCCTGTTCACTCTGATGGTAGTTTCTTCTGTTGTGCAGAAGCTCTTTAGTTTAATTAGATCCCATTTGTCAATTTTGGCTTTCGTTGCGATTGCTTTTAGTGTTTTAGACATGAAGTCCTTGCCCATGCCTATGTCCTGAATGGTTTTACCTAGGTTTTCTACTAGGTTTTTTATGGTATTACGTCTAAAATTTAAGTCTCTAATCCATCTTGAACTAATTTTCATATAAGGAGTAAGGAAAGGATCCAGTTTCAGCTTTCTACTTATGGTTAGCCAATTTTCCCAGCATCATTTATTAAATAGGGAATCCTTTCCCCATTTCTTGTTTTTCTCAGGTTTGTCAAAGACCAGATGACTGTAGATGTGTGGTATTACTTCTGAGGACTCTGTTCTGTTCCATTGGTCTATATCTCTGTTTTGGTACCAGTACCATGCTGTTTTGGTTACTGTAGCCTTGTAGTATAGTTTGAAGTCAGGTAGCTG
>NW_016825401.1:178136-208707 GCF_001698545.2 Rhinopithecus bieti | reverse complement strand
CTGGCAATTATGTGTCTTGGAGTTGCTCTTCTGGAGGAGTATCTTTGTGGCGTTCTCTGTATTTCCTGAATTTGAATGTTGGCCTGCCCTACTAGGTTGGGGAAGTTCTCCTGGATGATATCCTGAAGAGTGTTTTCCAACTTGGTTCCATTTTCCCCCTCACTTTCAGGCACCCCAATCAGACGTAGATTTGGTCTTTTTACATAATCCCATACTTCTTGCAGGCTTTGTTCATTTCTTTCTTTTCTTTTTTCTTTAGACTTCTCTTCTCGCTTCATTTCATTCATTTGATCCTCAATCGCTGATACTCTTTCTTCCAGTTGATCGAGTCGGTTACTGAAGTTTGTGGATTTGTCACGTATTTCTCGTGTCATGGTTTTCATCTCTGTCATTTCGTTTATGGCCTTCTCTGCATTAATTATTCTGGTTATCAATTCTTCCACTCTTTTTTCAAGATTTTTAGTTTCTTTGTGCTGGGTACGTAATTCCTCCTTTAGCTCTGAGAAGTTTGATGGTCTGAAGCCTTCTTCTCTCATCTTGTCAAAGTCATTTTCCATCCAGCTTTGATCCGTTGCTGGTGATGAGCTGCGTTCCTTTGGAGGGCGAGATGCACTCTTATTTTTTGAATTTCCAGCTTTTCTGCCCTGCTTTTTCCCCATCTTTGTGGTTTTATCTGCCTCTGGTCTTTGATGATGGTGATGTACTGATGGGATTTTGGTGTTGGTGTCCTTCCTGTTTGTTAGTTTTCCTTCTAACAGTCAGGACCCTCAGCTGTAGGACTGTTGGAGATTGCTTGAGCTCCACTCCAGACCCTGTTTGCCTGGGTGTCAACAGCAGAGGCTGCAGAAGATAGAATATTGCTGAACAGCAAGTGTACCTGTCTGATTCTTGCTGTGGACGCTTTGTCTCAGGGGTATACCCCGCCGTGTGAGGTGTGGGGTGTTGGTCTGCCCCTAGTGGGGAATGTCTCCCAGTTAGGCTACTCAGGGGTCAGGGACCCACTTGAGCAGGCAGTCTGTCCATTCTCAGATCTCAGCCTCCATGTTGGGAGATCCACTGCTCTCTTCAAAGCTGTCAGACAGAGTCGTTTGCATCTGCAGAGCTTTCTGCTGCTTTTTGTTTTGTTTTGTTTTGCTGTGCCCTGTCCCCAGAGGTGGAGTCTACAGAGACAGGCAGGCCTCCTTGAGCTGCTGTGGACTCCACCCAATTCGAGCTTCCCAGAGGCTTTTTTACCTACTTAAGCCTCAGCAATGGCGGGCGCCCCTCCCCTAGCCTCCCTGCTGCCTTGCTGTTAGATCGCAGACTGCTGTGCTAGCAATGACAGAGGCTCCGCGGGTGTGGGACCCTCCTGTCCAGGTGTGGGATATAATCTCCTGGTGTGCCCGTTTGCTAAGACCCTTGATAAAGTGCAGTATTGGGGTGCGAGTTACCCGATTTTCCAGGTGTTGTGTGTCTCAGTTCCCCTGGCTAGGAAAAGGGATTCCCTTCCCCCTTGTGCTTCCCAGGTGAGGCAATGCCTTGCCTTGCTTCAGCTCTCACTGGTTGGGCTGCAGCAGGTGACCAGCACCAGTTGTCCAGCACTCCCTAGTGAGATGAACCCAGTACCTCAGTTGAAAATGCAGAAATAACCCATCTTCTGTGTCGCTGGCACTGGGAGCTGGAGACTGGAGCTTTTCCTATTCGGCCATCTTGCTCCGTTCCTCCTTAAATTAATTCTAAAAGTAAATAAATTAGTTGTGCTTAGTAGCCCAACTATCTACTACTTTAAGAAAATATCTCAAAATTTAGTGGTTTGGAATAACTACCTTCCAATATATTTTATAATTTTGTGAAGTAGCAATTAATACAGGCTCATTCTGGACAATTATTAGCTATTATTATTATTATTCATGTCACATAACATGACATGAATACTTGGTAGAAGCCATAGATAGCTGGGTTGTCTGCTGGATCCAAGACAGCTTTACTCCCGTGTTTGGGATCTTGGCAGAGCTGGATTCTACTGGGCTCACTATTTTATTTTGTAATCTCAGGGCCTCTCGACCACACAGTTTATTCAGGAGGATAGTTGGACTCACACTACAGCTTAGGGCTTTAAGAGCAAGGGCCAGAAGAGACAAAATGTAGATGCTATTAGCCTCTTAAGGCTGTGGCCCAGAAACTGGCATGGAATTATTGCAGCTATATTCATAAGGCACTCACAGAGCCCACCAAGATTCAAGTGAAGAGGAACTTGAACTCTTCTCTCAATTGCATGAATATTAAACCTTTGTCATTATTAATCTACCGTATAATTCAATCTAAAATTGTAATAGTGCAGTCCATTTAATTTGTAACAATTAGTTTTATATGTATAGTATTTTAATAAGTTTTATTATTCCATTCTACAATAACTGATTGAAAGAAGCTCATCTATAAAAACAAATCTATTCTATTCTTATTTATCTTCTTAACTATCCTAACACAGGCAATGCATAATCTTCTAAAATGTGTTCTCTTTTCTTTAAAAAATACCTAAGCATTTCTGTGGATGAAAGTTGACACGTCTGTAATTCTTTGTTTGGATTTTGAGTTGCATGGGGAAGAATAAGGCACATTTTCTTTTGTCAGGTAAAAGCCGCAGAATATGAATTATTTTGATTCATAATAGACATGTCATTTCTAACCTTCCAGTCTTTGCAGTCTGAAAAACACATTCCACTAGTCATAAACATCCTCTTAACTGTACATATGCTGCACCTTAACCTTGTATCTCCTCCAGGTAATTTTCCATGCTGATTTGTTCTGGTCTGACATCTCCTTTGTGTGCCAGGATTTAAGTTAACCTTTTATACTTTTATAATAGATGCCATATACACTGTAGTCAGGGATTTGGTTAATTGCTTCCCTGACGGAGAGACCATCTTCAGTTGCAGAGGATTTAAAAAGATTCGGGAAATCAACAATAGATAAATTACAAGAGGATCAGAGTCTTCCCTGATAGAGAAAAACCCGTAAATGTTAAAAGTTTGATCTGATCCTCATGCTCATGCATATTTCTAAAATAAGCTTTGTCAACGGCAAATGCAAAGTAGCTCAAATTTGATATTAGTGACTTTGTCTGTTTTATATGCTGAAGCCCTAAAGCAGCAGAACTGACTGCCAAGTATTGATGTAAGCGTATTGACAAAACAGAAGGCTTCACAGTGAGGACATTCTCTCATAAGGCTCCACACAGTGACTCTGTAATTACAGCTTCAGTCTCTGCATATCACATCTCTAGTCCACGGGCCCGTTGGACTTGATTTCACCTCTCATCCCCTTCTAACAATGAACAACAATCATAAAAATAACAGAGGGAGGAAAATGACCTAAGTAACTACTATAGCTAATAACAAATTACCTAAAACAAATATTCTTTCTGAGATGTGGAAGTTAAGTTTTATCAAAGATTCAGAAATAATAGATACCCTGTGCAAAATATCTTTTGCTAAATTCCACTTTAGTAGGGTGTACCACTCTGCTGCGACTTCTTAGAAAATAACATACTACAGAGGGAATTTCCTCTCAATAACACATTAGAAAAAAATAAAACTTGTTCCTAAGTGAACTGTGAATTATTTCACACCAGAAGAAATACTGTTCATCATAATAGATTCACGGTTTTTATGACCTGCTGAAGAGGCTTAAATCAACACTGAGATTTTTGTCATATTTATATAACCAGTATACATGCCCTGTAGGAGATGGTGTTGGTAACATAGAACAGTGCTCTCTATGGTAAAGTCTATTTGTCCTGTGGGCTGATCTAGACAACCATTTGAGATACAAGCAGGAAACATCAGCACTTCTAATTACAATTATTTTTAATTTATACTTTTAAAGTTTTATGTATGTTTCATAATATATATAGTATTTTATATTTTTATAGAATTGTACATATACAATAAAGTAGATTGTAAATATATATATGATGGAAGGGCATGCTCAAAATATTTTTAACTCATGTGGTGCATGATGTAAAATGTTTGGTGAACACTAGTCTCTAATAGTGAAATTATTCACAGGGTAATCATGGTTTTCTGATACTAGCAAGAATACCAGAAGGAGTAGTAGAATAGTAAGAATGCAATCTTTGAAAATTAGCCAGTCTAGAATAAGAATTCCATTTACATCTTTTTAAAGAAAATATGATCTTAAACTTGTTGTAATATATCTAAAAATCAAGATAACAATAAACCTCACAGAGATGTTGTCAGGATAAAATAAAACCAAACAAATGGTATTACTTAGTACAATGATTAATATACACAAGCACTCCATAAATGTTAGTTCTACTCTACCTCTTCCCTCTCCTAGTTTCCTTTGACCTTTGTGTATTATTTTGTATTTATGGCTATATTCTGTGTTACAAGGCTCCATACAGTGGAGCCTTAATCTCCCCCACTACTAAATATAGATATCTTATAGGTTTATTTTTTTAGTTGTTTTATAGGTAATTTAACCTTTATTTAAACAGAAATAGAGTATGCCAAGACAATCTTTTAATATTTTAAGGCAACTAATGTTGGATGGAGTAGAAAAATGGTATTATTTTTCTCTTGACTGTCATTTCTTTCTTAACTCTCTCTTGTTTCCACTCAGCCACATTCCCCTTTCCACCTAATAGACTAGTTCCACTCCACCTGGAAAGAAGGGTACAATACTAGACCTCATTCTTCATCATTTCTCAGTTTTGCTCTCTTTCTGGTGGGAAACTCCTGCCTTGCTCCACTTCTTACCTTGGGACAAGGTTCAGATTGGCTTAAGCTCCAAACCTCTCTCTGACTGGAGCAGATTTTTTTTCTCAATCACTCCACCTCAAATCTTACCTTGAAAATGTCACCTTTTTATATTAAAAAAATCAAGCAAAAACCCTCTTTTAACATGGGATTGTGTTTTCCACTTATTTCATTTTATTTATCCTCATGATTTGATTCTTCCACTTATCTGCCCACCCAAACAACCCCTTGCAAACACACACAAACTAGTAGCAATAACAAACATGAAGGCTCAGTTTTAGCCTATGCCCCAAAGATTTAAATATGAGCAGCAGCATAAAACTATTTTCTTTCCTTCATGCTGCTGAGTTATCATCTCATTATTATTGCTTGAGAAACAAACATGCGAACCCTACAGCAAGACATATAACAAGTAAGAAAGCATAATCAATGAGATTCTAACATGTGTTTTATCAAATTATAATAGAAAATCCAAATGGAGAATATAAGACAGGGAAATACACCAAGGCATGCTGCAAAAAACACCTGAGAGGATGGAGATCCAAGAAATGGACACCTTTTGATTCTTATCCAGGAAAAATGTTTTGTTATCTGCGAAGATAAGAAAACAAAATCAATCATCTCCAAAATGGTAGATGTTGTAAGGTCATATGGATGAAGCCATAAGTAGCTAATTTATTATTCTAAAATATATTTATCATATTGGGGATAGCCAAGTAATTGATTCAAGTTAAGAGTTTCTGTTTTCAGTGCCTCTTTTTTGTGTGTCTTTACATAAAGCCATATTAAATAGTAGAAATAAAATAATTATCCAGATAATTCATGGATAAAAATCCTTCATTGATGCTCATTAAATTAGGAGGATTGAATGATCCAATTTTGGCTATATGTATTGGTAAGGTCCACCCCAACCTGATAATATTTTACCTTGTGTAATTTCATAGCTAAATACAAGACTGCTTAACCTTCTCCAGTGTCTGAATTTTAACAGGTGGGTATGGTCCAGTGCAGGAAATGAGAAAATGCAAGAGCTATGCAGAACTTCACCTAGGTAGGAAAATAAGGGGTAAATCCCTATGCAGTTTTTTCTGTCACTTAGGTCTAGCTGTCTGAAACACATATTTAGCCTCATCAGTGATAATAATAATAAAAGAAGACCACCACAATGTGTTCAATTCTAATGGCATAAGTTTGGAGCTGTTCTCATACCATAAATCTACCATTATAGTGTAGCTTTGTGATTAAGACTGCAGGCTCTGGAGATAGACTGTGGGCCTTGCTAGCTCTGTGACATAATGAAACTATTTAACTTCTCTCAGGAGTTTGTATGGAGTTTAAGTGGATTATTACAGTGGAACACTTAGAACAGTGCCATCTATGTTCAGAAAACTGCTATTCTTTTTATACTATCTTGTACTAAAGATGACACTATTTATAGGACTCTTCTGTCTAAAATTCCAGAAGCTACAACATCCCAGGACTGATGCCCTGACATTGATGTGATGGATTCAAAATAAATATTAGGTTACAAGTACATTGAGTTTAGATAATCAGGCATAGGGTGGTAAGAATTTCCAAAATAGTCTTAGGATCTGAAGAAATTAGAAAATAACACTTTAAAATCAGGTTAACATCATTAGAAATCATCACTCAATAAAAAGGTTTGTAATATTATAATAGGATGATGATATATCTATGCCTACACCAGGATAACTGAGATGCTTCAAAGAGATAGTCATGATCTATAGAATATAGGTGCACCAAGGTGAGCTATGAAGTTATTAGTTATAATCGCCTTAAAACAGAAAGTTTCTATAATGTACAAAATACAGAAGAAAGAAGACCAAGCAAAATAATTTTTCAGTTTACTTTGCACTTGTTCCAGTGAGAAGGGTTCCCTGAGCATCAGGTAGGAATATTCCCAAGCACTTAGCATTATATCTCCATTTTTTATGATTAAGATTATTCCACTATCTTTATTCCATATAATCATGCATATACACCAAGAAATCCATCTAGGAGGTTGTGAAATAATCTTTTCGAAATGTCTATTTAATCCTGACATTGTTCCTCTTAAATTGTTTACTATGTCCCCAAATTGACGGTTTCAAAAATGAGGATCGCACATTCCTCAGGGACAGAAAAGAGAAGAAAAAAGAAAGAAAAGTGGGATGAGTAGGGAAAAAAAGAGGATGAGAATCAGGATTGACCAACAGCACTACAACATTGGAAGATGAGACAAAACAAGACCAGCAGGGGAGATGAAGAAGGAGAAACCAGGGAGAAAAAAGCAAAAGGATGTTCTGTCCTTGAAGCCAAAATAAGAAAGAGTATTAAAGAGAAGGGGTGGGTAAATATGCCTCCTTCTGCTGAGAGTTTGAATGGGATAAGAATAGTGACATGGCTACTGGTTTTGACACATGAAGATTGTTATGATGTCAAGAGTAGGATGAAGGGATTTGAGTAGATAAGAAAAGAATGAGAGAAGAAACAGTAGAAATGGTAGCAGACATATGAACAAGTGTAGTGGAGAGACCGGAGAGTAGGCTGGGCGCAGTGGCTCAGGCCTGTAATCCCAGCACTTTGGGAGGCCGAGGCGGGTGGATCTTCTGAGATCAGGAGTTTGAGACCAGTTTGGCCAACATGATGAAACCCAGTCTCTACTAAAAATACAAAAATTAGCTGGGCATGGTGGTGGGCATCTGTAATCCCAGCTAGTCAGGAGGTTGGGGCAGGAGAATTGCTTGAACCCAGGAGGCAGAGGTTGCAGTGAGTTGAGATGGCACCATTGCACTCTAGCCTGGGTGACAGAGGGAGACTCCGAAAGAAAAAGAAAGAAAAAGAAAAGAAATGGGTGAGTAACTGAAGAAGTACATGGGTCAAAGGAGGTTATTTTGAAATCAATTCTAAGCTCTATGGATTTTTGTTTTCTTCACTACCTAATACCCAATGCCTAGTACAGTGTGTGGCACACTCAGTTGCATAATGATGGTTGAAATCCAGAGCAGAGAGAAATTTATACCTAGAGAGCTGAGCAACCCCTCTCCACAGCCATACCCACCATCATGCAGGGATCTCTCACCTTGAATGAGTGCCATGCCATTCCACAGGTACAGAAACCAGAGAGTACAGGATAGCCTAATTCTTTTCTTCAACTAGCGAGTTCTACTTACTTTTGATCGCACTTTGTTTCACCCCCTCAGGGAAGCTTTTCCAGATCCCTATTCAGATTTGGAATTGTCTTCTCTTCACACCGCTATAATTGTTATTTTTATTTGGCTGTCTTTCTAACTAGTCAATAAGCTCCTTGACGGTGGAGACTATGCCCTGTTTGATTTTTCATCTTAGTGTCTGGCACAATGTCTGCTATAAATCAGACATCAATACACATTTGATGAATAAATGAAAAATGACATTCCTACTGGGAATACAATGTGCTTTTCAGTCAGCACAGATATTCTACTTTTCTTGGTATTTCTTTTCTATTTCTCATTACACAGTAATCCATGACTGTATATTCATATTCAGGTTTATTAGTTTCTTGTGAGTTGGTAAGCAAGATCCAATTCCTTATAGCCTTTTAAAATAGCTAATTTGCTTTTTGTGATTATACCAATTTAGGAAGTAGGACATTAATCCTTAGAGGCAGAAGGCTAGTTGCTGTCCCTCTGCATCAACTTAACCAAGGTAGAAATAATTATGGTGTCATCATACAAGTATTGTGCAATAATTGTTTCTATTTTCTTATGAGTGACTTGAACCCTTAGAATTAAAATATTAAATTATATTTTGATTACATTGCATATTGTCACATAGTCTTCCTTTTAGCTACCATAAAAAAAAAAAAACAAACAATGAGACAATAGGCACTGTCACAATTTTAATTAACTATCTTTTATTTAATATCCAGATTAGACTTTTCCTAATTGAATAATAATAAAAGTCTTTGATGATGAATTCTCATCTCTAATCTTTATTGTTATAGAAATTATCACTAAGTGAATTAACTATAATTTATTTTAACCTTCATTCTAATATCTCATGGCTTCAAGAAGCTACCCTGTTTTGAAATATTAATGGTTTTGGTAACTATATTTCTCCAGTCTTTCATTTCTATTAATATTCAACATGAAGTAGGATGCCTTTAAATACCAATAACTGTCCCAGTTCATCCATAATTCATAAATCCCTTTTTAACATGTAATTCATAGATATTGGTATTGCCCGCTGACTCTGGAATTAAAGTGAGATAGAACAGTGGCAAGCATCACTGGAAAAATAACTGTCAGTTTCTGCAACCTTATAAAAATCAGCTGGTTAGTTGAAGTTCATATTAACTCCGTGTCAAGGAGGAAAAGCTATTAGAGGCACCCCATGGATCCAAATTTTATTTTATTTATCTTATTTACATTTTAACAACATTTGATTAAATAAAGCTCTTAAAAAATACTGTATCATTTGCAAGATGAGTTGCTGAATCTTAACAAGGAAGTAGTACTAACCATGACAAATCCCATTCTCAAAAATGAATTTTAAAAATATTTACAACTGCCAGTCAAAAAATATGGATGTGTTTGTAGAAATAAGACTATATTTTAAAGTGGAGAAACAATGTATGAGTGAAATATTATGCCTTCTATTGAATTAATCAGTGAAGAGTGAAAAAGATAACAGAGAAGTATCCATTTAAGGGCTAAGATGTTTTAAAAAGCTTTATTTAATTATGCTAATAATGACCAAAGCTTTATTACAATGTATATTTTAAAAAATATTTTACTCCTAGAGATGCCTCAAATAATTTCATCTGCTACCTTCTGTATTGCACAATACAATGGCCCCAGGTCCTGATGGAGAGCTACAAAATCCCTTGGAATTTTATGGGTGAAGGGAGCATCTTATTTTTTTTAATGAAGCAACTCTTGATGGGCTCCTGGATGGTTTCAGGATGGAGATCTGTCACCAGTAAGACCAAGCCATGATTAGAAGCTTAGAACTTTTAACCCCACCCGCATCTTCCAGGAAGGGAAGAGGAGCTGGAGATTGAGTTGATAATCAATCATGTCTACATAATGACAAAAACCACTAAAAGATGGTTTGGGAAACTTCCAGGTTTGTGAACACATCCATGTGCTGAGAGGGTGGTGCACCACAACCCCACTGGGAGAGGGGTTCCTGCATGTAGGACCTTTCCAGACTGTGCCAGATGTGGCTCCTCATCTGGCTATTCTTCTGGATCCTTTGTAATATCCTTTATAATAAACTGGCAAATGTAAGCAGTGTTTCCATGAGTTCTGTGAGCCATTCTAGCAAATGATCAACCTGAGGAGTAGGTTGTGAGAACCTCTGATTCATAGCCAGATGGTCAGATAAATTGGTGACAACCCGGACTTGTAACTTGTGTCTGAAGTAGGGTGCCGCTTTGAGGAACTGAGCCCTTAATCTGTGGGGTCTGTACAAAGTCCAGGTAGATAGTGTCAGAAGGGAATTGAGTTACAGGGCCTCCAGCTGGTTTTGGAGAGTTGGTTGGTATGGAACTACTCCTCACCACCTCCCTGCTCACCCCCACCCTGCCACATCCGGCATCAGAAGTAAAGTATAGAATATTGTGAGAACATAGAAGATAACAGCAATTCTTTTTTCTCTACAGTTATTGACTATCTATGTTCTACTGTGCTTAGCCTTCTCACAATGACTACCACGCTGCCCAATAGGAAAACATGGTAATGTTTAAATTTGAGCTCCAGCATCACCTCCTGTTTGAAGGCAGTTTTACGATTTGCTGCTGTCCCCACAAGAGAGCTATGCAGCCCCTCCTCTGTTGGTCCTCTATACTCTGTTCAAACTCTGTCATAGTGTTTTCACCACTGCCCCATCCTGAATTTGTTTACCTTTCTGTCTTGGCCAGCTAAGTGGGAATTTCTTAACAGCAACGATGACTCTTTTACATTGAAATAGGGGAATTTGGGAGAGAATGCTAATTTTTAAATTAAGAGATGGATTTAGATTAATCAGGTTGATTTTGAGAATGAAAAGGGAAGTGCAAAATCTATAAGAATGCTATCTCTGAAAACTAAAGTTCCAACAGAGTTACAGCCATAATATACAATTATATCCAAGTTATATAGAATAAAATATCTTGATTTAAGTTCTATGAATACAAAATTAATGGCTGAATTTTGACATAGAATCAGGTTACATTAAAAACATATATAACAGACATATCCCAAAGTAATCTTAAGGTTTCAGTTTGAATTTCAAGAATGCATTTTTTTCCTTAGATTCTGTCATACAGGTAACATTAACAAATAACCTAGTAATTAACTCATCAAATTGTGAATAATTGAAAGTTGTATGACTTAAGAAACTGACCAAAAGTGGTAGAAAAAAAATTTATCAAACCGAAACCTCAACTAATGGTTTACAATGTATGCTCTGTATACCTATAAAAAAATGTACAAAGGTTTTGAATATTTTAGCAATGATCTTCTCTTCCCCATACCGAGCCTGTACTGTAATTAATACATGTTGAGATTAAATCAGATCATCAATACCGAAGTCCTTGAACATAATTGATAGGACAGCACTGAAGTAATGTTCACCCAGTGCAAAATATCTGGTCTAGTAGAGAGCATTGAAAGAATAATAATGGCATGCCTATATCATGGAAAGGAAGAAAGTCAAAATTAGGTAACTGAGAAGAGATCAAAATCAATATTGAAATTTACCTTTAAGAAATGTGGCATAAAGGTGAGAGGAAACCTTGCCACAATTTGCAGCATCACTTGTCACACACACACACTACTGAATTTGTGTATTTATGAGTTATGCAGATGTTTTTCAAAAGCATATGAACAAGTTAATGTAGTCAAAGAAAAGCCAGATGCCTATCCACTGAGAGACTTCACAGAGTGACATTAACTTGGTAATTTTACCATGTCCAGAGGTTGACTTTGAGTTTTGCTGAAACTAGAGCTCCAGTGTCCCTAAAGCTGAGTTTATCTCTTGAAAATTATATTCACACATGACAGAAGATAGATGGAATGCTAGGGGACCTCAACTGCTAGACCAGTGTACACAACTTTCAGGTAGTCTTCTCTTAGGAGTGCATCTTGAAAAGAAAGGAATCAAAATAAAGTTAGTTACATAATTCAGATGTTCTGATACATTATCCTCTGTGATATGTAAGGATATGTGATATGTGATGTGCTTATCCTTCTTACAATGACTACCACGTGAGCTGTCAACTGGCACATCTGGCTCCACTACAACGATATGCAAGTGGAAACAATAACTCATTAATAAAATAGGTATTTTTCTCTCTCTGCTCCAGTATTTATTTTTGCCCTTTTCCCTCTTTGACTAAGACTTATCTCTAACATGAGAACCATTCTGTCTCTGCTCTTATTCAACCTGAATTTTCCTTTTCCAAGTTTTTGGAGAAAAGAGAGTGGGAGGCGGGGAGTGGAACTTACCATCACACATGTTCCACCCATGTTTCATAATGTTCCTTACTCTTAAGTCAGGCCACTTTCAGATTCATGATTGATGTTGGTGTGCAGAAACAGAGGGAAATTTTGCAGTCTCCTCTACAGCGTTTTGGGAACCTCTACATTTCCACTGCTATTGCCAAAGATAGTCTGAACATCTTTACATATGACATTGATCTGATTAGTCTTCTGTATTTTTTAAATATCATTACCAGGGGGAGAAGAAATGGGAAGTCATTGTTTAATGGGTACAGAGTTTCTGTTTGAAATCATGAAAAATTCTGGAAGTGGAGAGTGGTACTGGTTTTACAAAATTGTGAATATACTTATTTAATGTCACTAAATTGTACATTTAAAAATGATTGAAAGGTCTGTTGGACAAGAGGTTGTTGTAAAAAGAAAAAAAATTGGTAATGATTGCAAGGCACACACATACACACACACACACACACACACACACACACTGTAAGTGGTTTGTTGCCAGCCCAGATTGGTTCCACTAAAGTATCTTCTGACCAGATGTAGTGGCCCACACCTGTAATCCCATTGCTTTGGGAGTTCAAGTCAGGAGGATCACTAAGGCCAGGAGTTTGAGACCAGGCTGGGTAACATAGCGAGACCCCTATCTCTACAAAAAATTTTTGTTTTTTAGAGACAAGGTCTCACTCTGTCACTCAGGCTGGAGTGTAGTGGTGTGATCATGGCTCACTGTAGCCTTGATCCTCTGGGTCAAGCAGTCATCCCACCTCAGCCCCCTAAGTAGCTGGGATTACAGGCACACAACTTATTATGGTATAATACCATACATATATAGTATTATAAGGCCAATGCTGCCAGCAGAATCAAAACCTCAAACAGGTAAAAAATGAGAACAACATTTACAATAAAATCCATATTCTGGGCTCAGTTCTGTGTTTTTCAAAGTGACCCTGAGGGTCACAATGAGACTTGTTCTTCATGAGCAAAAGGTATTATTATCCGTCCTTTCAGACCTAGGTTTGCAGTATGAAAAGTAAGTAATGACCTGATACTTTTCATGAAGCTTCTGCAACTCTTCCCCAAAGATACCGATAATGACTTCTTGTCAAAAGAAATCTAGGAAACATTTCTTCAATTCCTGTGAAAGTAGTTCTACATTTATTTTAGAGATGTACTCATACACCTGGCTTAGTTGGCAAGTGGACACACAGTGCCCTCCAGCTCTCCGAAGCAAATCAAAGGCTTAAATGACAGTGGTAGCCAAAACACTCCTTTAGACTCTACAAATTTTCTAGCACTATATCACAATTGCAGTAATAAATAGATTTCATTGGCACAGATTCAGTGTATTACACTCAAATTATATGCAAAAAAAGTATAACATGACTTTACAGTAAGTTGCTTCAACATATGTATAAACTTATATGTATTTTCTGTTGTCAATTTGGTTTCTTTGGGAAAAGTCACAGTCTATGGAAAATTTTCATTCTATCTATGACATCAAATGAAATCAATTTAGATTTTCTGAATTTTCCATGTAATTGGCTAAAAATAGATTTGTGCAAAACTAGATCCAGATTCTGGCCACTCTATTGACTTGCTGTGTGAATTTGGAAGCACTACTTCCCGTTTCTAAGTCTCAGCATCTTGCTCTGCAAAATGGAGGTAATGATAACACCCATTTTGTAGATTTATTAAAGGATGTAATTCACATCAACCACCTTAGTGTCGGGCATATAGAATATACTCAGGAAATGTTAGCTTTTATGGTAATTTAGTTTTATTATTGATAAATATCTCAAGTACATTTTAGCAATTATGATTTGTAAGAGAATCTTGTCTCCCCTAAACAATTTTATTTTACTCTCGCTGTTTATTGATTTTATCTGCTTGTTTTTTTTCTTTTTGGAGACAGGGCAGGGTCACACATATTTCAGGTCGGTAATTTCCACATAAGTTGCTTTGGAGAACAAAAGAATTGTTAAAATAATTGATGAAAGTTACTTTGACATATAGGTTTACCCTTCAGATTTAAAATAAATGAAGAAAGCTCAAAGCTATTAGTGTCTTTGCAGTAAGATAAATAATTCATAATTGTCAGTATAAAAACAAACATTTTGAAACATCCTAAATTTATATTTATAACATCAACAGTAAATTTCTTTCTTCTAACCATATTTTCCCTGTGAAACATTTGATTTTCAGTCAAGATAATGATTATTGCTCTTTTGGGTAGCTAAAATATTCTCTTCATCTAGGCTATCACCACTTTCGAGTGAGTCATTAGAATGAGTAAGGGTTCTCAGGAGTCTTCCCCAGCCTGACTGTCTGTCACCCATCCTAAGATAACCAACAAAGGAGTCTAGAACTGCCACTCTGTGTAGGTCTTAGCCTCTGAATCTTCCTGTGGATATGGGCCAGAGTGGCTATAGTTCTGCATTACTGTCTTATGTCTTCCAGTTATAGAAAGAAAGACTCTTCTCATGGCCTAGACACACATGTTCAATGTGATAGCCACTAGCTGGGTGCACAATTTAACATTTTCATTAATTTAAATTAAATAAAATGTAACATGCATTTCTTTGGTTGCACTTACTACATTTTATATGTTCATTAGCCGCAAGTGGCTAGGAGGCACCAATTTGAACAATGCAGGTATGAAAGATTTCTCTCATTGCAGAAAGTTCTATTGGACAGCACTGGCCTAGACCACAGGTGAACAAAAAGACAAGCAAAGCCTGAAGCCAAGTGTCACATCTCCAGGGTACAAGGTGGTGAATATCGATATCTCTTGTTCTTATATTCATTCATATAATTTCTTTTGCAAATCAGTCCTGATTTCTTATTTTTGTGTTTTCACCTGTAACTTTATGAATGGAAGCCAGTAAATATTTTTTCTACTTCTGGAAAAATAAAAGAAATATGTTCCATATAAGGATTGATGGAAAAACTCTCCCTGCTATGTATTTGTATACACTGTGGCTCCTCAAAACTCCAATGACTGAATTTTATTCCACTTGAAAATAATTTAAGATGGTATCACTATATTAAACTGCCTATTTAAAATTTCAGAGGGCTTCCCTGAAATGTCCCACTCACAGGTTCAGAAGATTTCATTCACAATGCTTAATATTAATATCTTGTCCTTGTCATGTCTCTTATTATTGTAGTTATCAAGAGAATTCATGAGCTATAAAACTCTAGAGAATAGTACATTTGAAACATGCCAAGCAACTGTGCTTCCCTAAATTCTGATGATAAAAGGTATCCTAGAGGAAGAGCTGCATTAAATGTTCAGATGATATTCTGCTCGCCAAAGAGAGCCAGCTGTTTATACTTGGCGGCATACTGCAATAGAATTATCTCATTTGCAAATCTTGGGATATGGAGATGCAGATAAATGTTAGCAGTATAAACCAGCAAATGTAGAACGGGCTATATTCTTAGTATTTGGAGGAAGATTTTGTATTTCATATTTGTGCGTATGGAGCTTTGAAAACTTATTCATAAACATGCCTTCTGAGCAATATGGCACATAAGGCATTTTTAATATGGCCAAATCTGTATTAGGATATTTCTTTGCAGAATGTTATATAAACAAATATTTTGAAATTCCACTTATATAAAACGTGAATAAGAAAAGGTGTTTAGTCATGAAATAAAAGTGTGTCTGGTGCATCTTAAATAATAAAATGTGTGTTTTTGCTGCCAATCAAATGTTGTCTTGTATAAAGATATTACTCTTCGTTAGATGCAAAAATCCCTCAATGAGCAAATAAGGACATGTTAGAATTTCTTTGATAAATTCACTCAGTGAATACTTTCACGTCTTAGCCTTCACAAAAAATTCTGCACTCAAGAGGAAAAAGTGTATCATAGGAAACTTGTTTATCACTCTGAAAATGAATAAAGACCTTTTATCATAGTAAAACAAAAAAGTATTACTTTTCCTTGAATGAAAGGAAATTTAGCCATCACTACTAGTAGCTAAGCAAGGAAAATCTATTCTTTTCCCTTCAGTTAAAGAGAACCTATTTCAGCCCTGTTAATCAATTCATTCCTCTAACTATGATCAGAATGACCTTTTAAAAATACAAACATGATCACATGGAATTCTTAATTAAAATATCACAATAGCTTTCATTGTTCCTAGGAAAAACATCCAAACCTTTAACCTTTAACATGGCTTACAAAGTACTGCTTGATTGATC
The DNA here is from genome assembly GCF_001698545.2 of Rhinopithecus bieti. Taxonomy (NCBI): domain Eukaryota; kingdom Metazoa; phylum Chordata; class Mammalia; order Primates; family Cercopithecidae; genus Rhinopithecus; species Rhinopithecus bieti. The sequence continues at coordinate 192,270 of NW_016825401.1, read as the reverse complement.
TTTCCAGCCTCTCTACCTGCCATGACACTGCCACAAGGCCTTACGGAGTCCCTAGTACACAGAGGCATTAAAAGAATATTGAATGAATAGGTAAACAAACACTGTAATTTTTTTTCTCAGACAAGAAGCATCCAGAGAAAAGTAACAGACGGTGTGTGGATATTTCCCTGACCACCAGTTATAAAACAACACCTTCTTGCCCGCATTCTCCATTTTCTAATAGTGTTTTATTTTTCTTAGAGCACAAATACTTGGCATATATTCATTTATATAAATAAACTCTATGATGGCAAAGATGTAGTCTGGTTTGTTCACTGCTATATCTCCTAATGACTTGAGTAGTCTTTGATATAGAGTAGGTACACAATATATTTCTGTTGAATGAATGAATGAATGAGTGAATGAACACTCTTCTCCTAAAGCATGCACTTGGATCATCAGTTAAATGGCCTGAAAGCATTTTCTGAGACCACTTTGCCTTAAGTCATTATGCTCTTCCCCACCTAAATTCTACTCTCCAAGTTACCATTTGAGGAACTCATTTATTCATTATGAAGCCCAGTTTTTTCTTCCCTCACTTAAAGAGTTTCATTGGCACCCCTTGCCTTCAGCATAAGTTCAAAATACTTAGCATAGATACATGACATGGTCTTTGCTAATATCTCCAGCACTAGCTCTCACCTTCAATCCCTACTTTCTGTGTTATAGAAAAGCTAATCATTTCTCAGTTCTACATGTGCACCATGTTCTTCCTCATTCATGGGTAAGTCTTTGCATAAACTGGTTCCCCTGTCTGGGACACTCTTCCCACAAATCTCTTTCACTCTTAATTTTTCTGTAGGTTTGTGCTTTAGAAGTAGTTTCTGCTAGGAAGGTGTCTTCAGAATGCAAATACTGGGGGAGTATTTTGTGTTCCCCTGGTACTTTGCACTATCATATACTACTTGGCCTCCTATAACTTTCATTGCTTATTTCTATGTATTTCTCCCAGATGGTAGAACCTTTGATGACAAAGGTGATCATTGTTTACACACAGTAGCTGTGCATAAAAATAGCATTTGTTGAATGTGAAAATGAGGAAAATAGCTCAGAATTCTAGGTCAGCTGCAAATCTCAGGCAGTTACTTTTTAGATTAGGACTAGATATTTTCTGCTGGAACCTAAATCATACTGGGGGCATGATAAAGACATACAGGTTACCACAAAAAGAGAAAGCATGATGGTTGATTGATGTGGATATAGCATGCTTAAAGGAGTTCAGCTCAGTTGAAAGACAAACTGACACTGTCCAGAGAGGAACTGTACTCATCTCCAGCAAATTTCTCAGAAAGACCAACTCTTTTTTTATCCCCAAATTTCACACCCGACTCGCTGCAGTAAATTCATCTAAGCTCTATATAACGTTTCGTAAATCTGCAAAAGCTGCAAAAAAAACTGCCATGAAAAGCAAGCAAATGTAGGAAATATTCTGGAAAATATAGTGTAATGCTGTGTGGCATTAATTTATTGATTAGTATTTGATTTTCTAGACAGTACTATCTTTGGGATAAGCTCTTAGATTTCACCATAAGTCCCATTACATTGACATGTGATATTGTCTCTGAGATTGTAACATTATATTGCTACACGTGTAGAAGAGGTAAGAATGGAATTTCAGCATAGCAAAATCTGTTCTTAAGCAGCAAAAGACAAGGCTAAATTCTACCTCCTCTTTTAAGCTTATTTGGACAATCTAACACTTCACTAAGTGGAGCTGCGTACATTTTCTTTGCCACAGCAGCAATAGGAAGAAAAGTTGCTTCTTCTACTATAACAAACAACTAACTAACTTCATTGTAAATGGGTGAGTAGGTCCCTGTTGTGGAGTCTTCAAGGATCACTCCAACAAAGCTGTGAAAATTACCCTTGGAGAGGCACATGAGATTAAAAGATGAAGCATATGCGGTTAAAGGTCCTAGACAGGGAGGCACCGCATGAACTGCAATCCACACAAGTCACCCAAAAGCCTGAAGTTTGGTCATGGTAGACAAGGAGAAATCAGAGCAAGGACCCATGAGCCAATGCCTTTATGGAGTGTCATGGGTCTGGCAACTTGTGGCGGGCAGGAAGGATCCTCATTGGGTAATTTCCATGTAATTGAGTCAACTTGGAAAGGAGGAAGAGCTAGAATGGGGAAGTCATGAAGCTTAGGGCTTGAATACACAAGCTGGGGACAGGTGCCCAAATACAGACAATAACTAGGTAAAATTTTTAAAATAATCAGGGCAGGTGCCAGCATGAAGGGAGTCATTGAGACAACAAATAACAGCTTTAAATTACATTATCATAAATCAAGAACTGCCTTAGAAAGTAACTGGAAATATTGATCAATTGCTAGGAGAAAGAACAGTTCAATCTCAACTGAGTCAAAGTTCAAACATACACTGTGAGATACATGCACATATGTATTCACTTAGACACCATCGGATATAATTATCTATGATAAGCCAGATGTGATGGCTCACACCTGTAATCCCAGAACTTTGGAAGGCTGAGGTGAGCCGATCACTTGAGGTCAGGAGTTCGAGACCAGTCTGGCCAAGATGGTGAAACCCCATCTCTATTAAAAAGTTCAAAAATTAGGTGTGGTAGCATGCGCCTATAATCCCAGCTGCTTGGGAGGCTGAGGCAGGAGAATTGCTTGAACCCAGGAGATGGAGGTTGCAGTGAGCCGAGATCGTGCCATTGCACTTCAGCCTGGGCAACAGAGTGGGACTCTGTCTCAAAGTAATAATAATAATAATTCTCTAACACATTTTTTTAGGTTTTTGAAAAGTCTCTTGCTTCTCTTTGCCTTAGTTTCTTCATAAAAATGAGGATGCTAGTATCTGCTTCACTGGTTTGCTGTGGAGATTTGATTAGACAGGATGCATAAAGTACTTTGCACATTATTGGTACACAGTAGCTTATCAAAAGATTGATATGCCATTTAGGTGCTTTTTGTGGTTTCCAAATCAAGCATGATAATTTAATTTTAAAATGACCCTTGATTTTTTCCTGCTTGGTCCTAGCTGCCTGGGAAGGGAGGAGGGGAAGAGACCAATAACAAAAAAAAGAGTACATGGTGTGAGGGTGGAGGAATTATGGGGAGCCCAAAATGACTTTCTTACATTCAAGATGTTTCACTGATCAATCAGACTAAAAACACAAAAGCCTGCCTTTAAGCAGGTGACAATAGAAAGGGCAACCTTCTGAGGCAGGCAGATCACCTGAGGTCTGGAGTTCGAGACCAGCCTGGCCAACATGTTGAAACTATGTCTCTACTAAAAATACAAGAAATTAGTCAGGCATGGTGGTGGGTGCTGTAATCCCAGCTACTCGGGAGGCTGAGGCAGGAGAATCACTTGAACCCAGGAGGCAGAGGTTGCGGTGAGCCAAAATCATGCTATTGCACTCTAGCCTGGGCAACAAAACAGAAAAGAAAGAAAGAAGAAAGCGCAACCTTTAAAAAAAAAAAAAAAAAAAAAAAAATTTGTCAAGGATTAAGCTAACTCATTATGTAAACAGCTCACTGTTCTTGAAATGGGTCATTTTCTGAGAGTTATCAAAAGAACCAGCTCCATTCAGCTAACACAATATCTTCTAGAAGTTTTAATTGAGATTAAGTTAGATTACATACAAAGATGCTGTGTTAGCTAGACTCCAAAGATGGTGCTCCAGTGAGCCATGGTTCCTGATAGTCACACCCTATGCAGTCTCCTTTCCTTAACTGTAAACTAATTGTGACTCACTTTTGACCCACAGAATGCAGTGGAGGTGATACTATGGTCATAATGACCAGCAGCTCGGTCAGAAGAACTTCAGATTGAGCCTCTTGAAACATTTGCTCTTGGAATTCTCCCCCTCAGGAAACTGATGGCCTGCTATGAAGCCCAAGCCACATAGAGAGGCCAAGATAGGTACTCCAATTAAAATCCTCAGCTGCCTTTTAAGCCAATAGCCAATGTCAACCACCAGCACTGTAAATGAGCAACCTTGGAAGTCCAGCTCAATTGAGCCTTAATTTGACTATGTGTGGCTCCAGCCAGCATTTGACTGTAACTGTATGAGACATCTCAAATGAGAATTGCCCAGCTGAGCCCAATCAATTCACAGAACAAAGTAAAATAATAATAAATTACTGTTTAAAGATCCTGTTTTGGGGTAGTGTTTTGGGGGTTTTGTTGTTGTTGTTGTTGCTTTTAATTCAGCAAAAGATAATAAGAAGAGATGCCTATCAAAACTTTTGGCACACTGTATAGGATGTAAATAAAATAAATTTGATTGATTGAATCAGAGATTTATTGGCGAGTTTAATGTTTAACCTGCTATTCAGCTGATGTCAAAACAAACTTAGTAGAGAGAATATGGTATTTCAATAATTTCAAGATGAACATATTTTAATTTACCTAAAATTAAAATTCATCCTATGCTTAGACTGTATAATTGACACTATTTAGCTTTCTTTCTTAGAAGTATTTAAGGATCCGTCTTATAATTGGTGGCATCTTAGGTCATGAAATATAATGTATTTATTAGATGGATAGTCTAGAAGACTCCTCCTTCAGTTAACTTCCTCAGAATTTCCTCGAGAATTAGTTTAAATAGCTTCCTGGTCCTCACTAAATCAAAATATAGTACCAAAATATAGTATCAAAATACGGTGCATTTGGAGCTAGACACATTTCCAGGTAATACTTATGTTTAATGATGTCTGAGAAGCATTGACTCAGGTAGCAAAATCTCTGTACTAAGTTTAAAAATTAGGTGACCAGGCCTATACTACTTTAACTCTTCATTGATACACGTTCATTAAGTTGTAATTGGCATTATACTTTTGCAATTGTAAAGACTTGCATTGAGGAATTCAGTAGACTTAAAAATACTCTTACTTTAAAACTCCATAAATTGCAATTTCTGTTATACTCTCAGTGGAAAACTCATTTTTAAAGATTACATGAATCTCCTCCTTGTTACATATCTTTTGATGTGTTATTGTTATTTCCGTGATTTAATCACCTATATTTCATCTAAGTCATCTCAAATATGTATGTTACATTAAATCCCAACATTGCCCACAATTTAAAAATATTTAGATATTATAATGAAGAATGGAATCTGTTAGTTATATATCCCTGGCTAAAACATAAAAATAATTTTCAAATTGAGATGTACAGTACTCTAAAAGCTGGTTTAAATCTGTACAGAACATGCTTTCTAAATATTTAAATTTTTCTTTCAATGTTTGAATTGCATAGGGAAGTGTACTTGTTTTGCAAACATGAAACAGATTACCTTCAGACTTACAAAAAGTGCCTATTGCTTAGCTCTTAACTTCTCTTTTCTTAGAAATTCAGAAATTGTTGAGTGAATTAAATTTGACATTTAACACCCTTATAGTCATGTTACTATTTACTTGTGGCTTCTTTCTGTGCACTAAAGTACAGCTTGGAGGGAAATATGCTATGAAGACACTGTAGTCTTTGGCAACCTTGGTAGGGAAACTTTCCATTTGATGAATAATTAAAGCTATTGCAATAGCTTTATAGTATTGCAGTCATAGCCATCCATCTCACGAAAAATCTTTTTTCTGTGATTTTATTTTTGGAATCTTTGGTTTAAATTCTAACTTTGAGAAAATAGGGACAAAAATGCATGTTAATAAAACTGTAGAGAGTGAATTCTGCTTCTTCTGGTGGCAGAAAAGAAGGGCAGATTGTGTAACAATCATCTTTACCTTGCGGCACTATACACAGAACTGCGTTTTGTATAGCAATTCAGATGTAAAAGTTAGGCACTAAATGTTTATAGAATGAATTCTGCAATAGAATCAAATTCCATGTAGCTATGGAAACCCTATGTAGGTATGGTTTTCTCTACAGTAGAGAGAATTAACTTGTGGCAATAATACTTTGAAAGTTGAAAATATGTAATTTATTTCTAATTAGAATGAATTTCAATAGGAAACAAAGGGGGTAAGTTCACATTAGATATATCCAGGGGTTAAAGTTCATCTGGAATTACACACTCAAATATATCTGGAATGTTTGTGATTTTTAAAATAAGAATTAACATAATATTTATCCTAAATATGTCTTTTTCTGATTGTGAATTTGAATAATAATGTTCCTTCCGAACGTGTTTAGATTTATGCAGTGTAATAGAGTTGAAATTTTCCCATTCAACTGTATTTGGGCAAAACAAACTTTTTCTACATTATTTTACATTACAAGAAATATAGTAGCAATTAAACTAATGCCATTCCAAATCAAAAGTATTCATTTTGATAATAACCAACATTAAATACCACTTGAACAATCATAATCAAAGAGGTATCCACTGGGAATACTGAGCTAGGGAAATTAAAATGTTTCCAAAGTGGGTTTTATGATTAGCAATGTCTAATAAAAGAACATCTCAATCTTCTTAATCATGTCAGTTTAATATAAGGAACACTAAATAATGCCTTCTATCATAAAGCTATTGATGTTCATTAGTTATTTCTTTATTTTTTTTGCATTCTGTAGTATTAGTTTTCTCTCTTTCCTCTAAGTAGTAGTGTATGGATTACTGGTACTTAAAATAGTAGTGGTTGTACTGGTTATACTAGTTGTACTCATTGTACTAGTTACAAGAATAATCATAGTAAGAACTTTCATTTGCTGAGCATTGACTATATTCCTTGCACTGGTGTAAATGCATCAGTCCCTCTAAGAGATTAGGAAAATTACTTAAGATTCTGCAGCTATTAAATGAGATAGTGGGGATATGAACCCCTAGTATCTCCTATGCCAAACTGTGCGCCTTTACCAAAATTTTTGTAAGTATCATAATTTTGTCTATAACCTGTGTTTTCAAAAGTGTCACCAAAGCAAATATGAGTTTTATTAAAATGCAATAATGATAATATATTATTATTTACATAGAACAATATATTTTATGATATGAGTATTCATTTTGTCAATAACTTAATAGTGATCCAGAGAGCACATGAAGTAGTCTCCACTTTTTACCCATTATTTTAAATTTCTAGTTTTCAGTATTGTCAGCATGAATCAGGCCACTGTAGAAATTAATATACTCTTAGAATGGAAACTAATGAGCAGAGATTATCAAGCTGGAAAAAGAGTAAGAAATTGTATGATTCACAGTCAAGTGAATCAGGAATGCAAAAGTCAGACTCAAGCTTCTGAGAAAGAGTCTAGGTTATCTAGAACAGGCATGTGAAATATTAGTAATCAAATTTTTAGGAAGTCAGATTCTCAGCCAATTAACTATATATACTCTACATGATTACTTTGGTTAATTGAACAGGTATCTGATAGATAAGTGTGGTCCACAAATATGATTACCTGCCAAAGATCTAACAAACATCTGATCGAGAATAGTAGAAGCCAAGCAAAACCAAAACAGGATCAGGTAAAGCAGGCAACCAAGAGTATGACTTTCTGCAAATGCTTGACTGACTCACAAGGTAATATATTTTTCAACTCAAAAAATATGATTCAGTAAGATGTGTCCAAACAAGTTAAATTATTAAAGAGAACTGCAAAGTCTGCATATGAAAAGATGCACATGAACCTTGAAAATGCTTTTGTTGCATTATTTAGAATAGATATAAATGTCAGGTTACTGCTAGTCCTACTTCTCTTAAGAGTGGCATTTGCAAAATAATATTTGCCAAAGTTCATGTGACTATTTTTGTGAAAACCATAGAAAACTTCCTTTTACAAAAGTTATGTGTACCCCTAACAAAGATACTAGAACAGATGCTGGTGTAACTATTATTTTTGTCAGTCTTACCTAATAGACTTGAATTAGTATATCCCTAGGATGTCTCCAATACATATTTCAGATTTTTATGAGCAATGTGAATGTCTCATAAGAAAATTACTTTAATTAAAATTGTTTGACAAACTATCAAAAGTCACTGCAAGTGTTCATGGATTATCCATTAAACATTGAAAAAGGTCATTTGTTCAAAGTATTTTAATTTTGTTTTCATATTGAAAATGCTTTAGACATATCTAATACTTTATATTTTCCTTATTCTACTATTAATGGAGAAAATAATTTGTAATGATTCAGATTGTTCCTGTTGAGAAATGAAATTCTATGTGAAATTAATTTATATTGTTGGGGGGAATTGGAATAGTGAAATAGTATTTAATAAATAAAAGAGTGGGTTCAAATAGGCAGAAAATTGTGGTGCCAAATTAAACAATGTTGATTCGTAAAATACATGCTAAAATAAACACAATGCTATACAGATTATTTTTAAAAACTAGCATTTTAGCACTCATGAAATGGAGTACTTCTAAAGAAATAAAATTATACAGCCTATTAATTTCATAAATTTTGTGTTTTTTTAATTGAACTTTTAAATTTTGTGACAATTATAAATCCCATGCAGTTGTAAGAAATAATATAGAGATCCGTTTATCCGTTTGTACTAAATGGTAACATCTTGTAAGACTGTAGTATAATATTATAACCAAGATATCGACATTGAAACAGTCAAACTACAGAACATTTCCATTACACAAAAATCTCTCATGTTGCCCTTTTATAGCCACACACATTTCTCTCTTACCAGGCACCAGTCCCACCTCACCCCACCTCCTTAACTCTTGACAGACACTGATCTATTCGTTTCTCTAATTTGACGTTGTAAGACGTAGTCATTCTGTAAATAACGTTTTGGGATTGGCTTTTTTTTTCATCAAAATTATCTGAAGATTTACTGAAGCTGTAGTATACATCAATAGTTTGTTCTTGTTTCTTGCTGAGGAATATTCCAGGCATGGATGTATTGTGGTCTGATTATTCACTCATTAGAGGACATCCAGGTTGTTTCCAGCTGTTGGCTACTATGAATAAAGCTAGTATCAATGTTTGTTCAGGGTTTTGTGTGTGTATGTGAGACAGTAAGTTTATATTTATCTGAGATAAATGCCCAGGAGTGGAATTGCTGAGTTATATGGAAGTTGCAGGATTCATTTTTAAGGAAACTACCTACCATTTTCCAGAGTAGCTGCTGCATTTTATATTCCCACCAGCAATGTTGAAGATTCCGTTTCTCCACATCCTCATCAGTATTTGGTGTTGTCATTATTTTTTCTTTTAGCCATTCAGATAGGTGTATAGTGGTAGCTCATTGTGGTTGTAAATTGTATCTCTAATGGCTAAGGATGTTGAAGACACTCTATTGTGTTAACTTGCCATCTGCATGTCTTCTTCACTGAAATGTTTATACCTCTGTCAATTTTCTAATTGGATTGGTTAATTTTTAAGTGCTGAGTTTGAGAGTTCCTTATATATTCTAGATATTAGTCTGTCTTAATTCATTCAGGCTGCTCTAATAAAATACCATAAGCTAGGTAGCTTGTAAACAACAGAAATTTATTATTTCTCACAGTTCTTGGGGCTAGGAGGTCAAAGACCAAGGTGCCAGCAGATTCAGTGTCTGGTAAGGGCCCCTTTGCCTGGTTCATAGATGTTGCCTTCTCACGATGTCCTCACATGTTAAAAGAGAGTTTCATGTGAGGACACAGTGTGGTGTCTTCTATAAGGGCAGTAATTCCATCTATGAGGACTCTGCCTTCATGATCTAATCACCTCCCAAAGGTTCCACCTCCAAATACCATAACCTTGAGTGGTGGGAGATAATTTAAACATATAAATTTTGGGGTGAGCCAAACATTCAGACCATAGCGGTTAGATTTTCATTCAGCATAATGTGTTTTTGAATTTTCCTTGAGATGTCATCTTTGAACTACAGACTATTTAGAAATGTGTTGTTTAGTTTCCAAGTGTATGGAGATTTTCCTATTTTCTATCTGTTAGTTAGTATTTTTTTTTTTTTTTTTTTTTTTTTTTTTTTTTTTTTTTTTTTGAATACAGAGTCTCGCTCTGTCACCAAGCTGGAGTGCAGTGGCGTGAATCTTGGCTCACTGCAACCTCCGCCTCCCAGGTTCAAGTGATTCTCCTGCCTCAGCCTCCTGAGTAGCTGGTACTACAGGCACGTGCCACCACGCCCAGCTAATTTTTGTATTTTTAGTACAGACGGGGTTTCAGTATGTTGACCAGTTTGGTCTCGATCTCTTGACCTTGTGATCCACCCACCTTGGCCTCCCAAAGTGCTAGGATTACAGGTGTGAGCCACTGCACCTGGCCTACCTGTTAGGTTTCTAATTTTATTTAATTGTGGTCAGAAAGGACACTATGCATGATTTCAATTATATTCAATTTGTTGAAGTTTGTTTTATGGCTCCCAGGGAAGTCTATTTTGATATATGTTCATTGAAACTTAAAAAAGAATGTGTATTCTGCTGTTGTCTTGTGTTTTATAAATGTTATTCAGACCTTGTTGGTGGATGATTGCAATGGTTTGGATTTGTGTCCCTACCCAAATCACAAGTTCAGTTGTAATCCCCAGTATTGGAGATGGGGCCTGGTGGGAGGTGATTGAATCATGTGAGTAACTTCTTGTGAATGGTTTAGCACCATCCCCTCTGTGATGTTTGTGTGATAGTGAGTGAGTGAGTTATGGAGAGGTTTAGTTTAAAAGTGTGTAGCACCTCTCCTCTCTTGCTCTTCCTCCTGCTCTGGCCATGTGAAACACCCCTTTGCCTTCCTCCATGATTGTATGTTCCCTGAGGCCTCCCCAGAAGCTGATGACACCATGCTTCCTGTACAGCCTGCAGAACCACGAGCCAATTCAACCTCTTTTCTTTATAAATTACTCAGTCTCATATATTTCTCAGTGGCAATGTAAGAACAGACTAATACAATGATACTGTTTAGTTTTTTTTATTTACAACTGATTTTCTGTTTAGTTGTTCTATTAGTTGTTGACAGTACCCAGAAAGATATCAGGAGGAAACCGAAACTGTCCAGAGCTAGAACTCATTCAAACGTCATTGTGATGTTAGACAGAACCATTCTAAGTGTCATATATATTTTGACCATTCATATATTCCATAGCATAAAATTAAAGATATACTGAATTATCTAGTAAGCTTAGTGTATCTTGTCAGGCTTCACCCACAGAAATAGAATCAGCAGGAGATATGTATGAAGAGATTTATTACAAGCTATTGGATTATTGTGAGAGCTAGTTAGGCAAGTTCAAATACTCAGGACATGCCATCAGGAAGGGAACACTGAATCTCTCAGCACCAGGTGAAGCTGACATCCACAGGTAGAATGTCTTATTCTTTAGAGAAATCTTGTCTCTACTCTTAAAACTTTTCAACTGGTTGAATCAGGTTAACCTACATTATCTAGCATCACCACCCTTACAGTTAACTAATTATGGACTTTAATCACATCTATAAAACACCATCACAGTAACACCTAGATTAGTGTGTGATTGTATAACTGGGGGTGGTAGCCTAACCTAATTGACACATTAAACTGACTGTCACACCTAGTTTCAATGGTCAAACTGTCTTACCTCCTTCAGATGTCTCCTCAAAGATGTCTCCACTCAATGAGGCTTTCTCTAACACTTTAATTAGAATTGCATTACCTCCCACTCAAAACTCCTTATTCTCCTTTTTGTTATTTTTTTTCTTTGCTTGAATTGCCGTCTCACAATTTAAGCAATAATTTTACTTGCTTAATTTGTTTTTGTCTCCATCACTAAAATATAGGCACCATGAGGATAGTTGTTTTTGTATGGTCCATTTTACATTCTTGATACCTAGAATGGAGGTTGGCATACAGTAGACACTCATTAAATATTTGTTTAATGGATAAACAAAATTATCCAGATAGTTGCCTAATTTCCACAATTATTTATGTTATATAAATGTAAATAGAAGGTGGCAGTGGGTAAAAGAGCATGATGCTCTACATTAAATAACACAGCTTAATTTGCAAATCCAATAGTCCCCTGAAAAGATTGTAATTTTCAAGATTTTAATTGAAAACAGAAATATCTCTTTATCATTAAATTGTAGTATTATTTCTGTGCAGCCAGAAAATAGGTGTGTATCACAAGAAAATAAACAGTAAAGCTATCCAAGATTTTGAGGAGATTTTTTTTACTTCAAAATGCATTGTTTCATTTCTATTACAGATCTGAGAAATAACATTCTAAGAACATAGTAACACTAACATACATTAAACTCCAAAAAGTACTCATCTACACACCAAATTTTAAACTATATACATATTATTTGACAAATCAATTCCACTTTTAGAATTCCATTCTATCCATATGCTTTAAAAAAGTTTGCAAAGACAGTTGTACATGGATGTCCAACACAAAACCAATTAGAATGACCAAAAGAGTAACCTAAATGTTTATCAAGAAAGGACTAGTTAAGTAAAATACACACTTATGCTATGAATTACTATGCAACAGGTAAAAAGAGAGACACAAAATTATGAGTAAATAGTTCTGAAGTATATTAAGTTAAAAATTAAGAAAAAATAAAGAATATCTATTATGATCCCTTGTATATTAATACAAATAAATGTGTATATTTAAATATGCTTGACTATCTCTAAAGAATTGTGAGAAAAAATTTTAAGAATATAATAGTGTTTATCTCTAATTTATGATGCCAAGTAAAAGCATGTTTTTACTTTTCTTTTTTCAAAATTTAGGTATTGTTTCCAAAGTGCATTTGTTACTTTATGATTAAAAACTAGGTTACAGTAAATAAATAATATATGCATAAGCTTTGACACAGCAATTTTGTATCTAGTAATTTATCCTAAAGAAATGATTAAGGATGTGCATAAAGATTTATGTATATAGTGTTCATTGCAGCATTGTTTATTACAACAAAAATGGAAAATAGCCAATTCTGCAATATGAGAATGTGGTTAAATAAATTACAATACATCTATTTTATGAATGCTATGTATTCATTAAAATGATGCTGTGAAAGTTTTATCCTAAATACTGTATCATCTTTTATTAACAAGTTTTAAAAGAGGAAGGAAAGAGTTACAAAACAGCATATATCATGTATGCATATTCTCCAGATGTCTATATGTCAAAGTCTTAATTGATTGTTTAGTTGGTTTCTGGATGGTTTTTATGTTCTTTGTCTATTCATGTACTTTTCAAACTTTTGTAATGATTTGAATTACTTTGAGAGACAGAAAACATATTATAAAAAGCAATTAGCTTTATATTTACAAGCATGAGAATTTTTCCTGCATAAGAAAATAAGAAGTGTGAAGTTTAGAAATTGTGGTGCCCTTGTCTCAGATATTTATTACTTACACCAAAATAATGATTTGCAGTGCTGAAAGGAGAAAGAATAAACCTGATCAAACACTTGATGTGATAAAGTTCAATAAAATCAGGACCACTGGGAAACACTCAACAGCCAAGTCTTAATGAAGGCGAATACCTATTTTTAAAAGGCACAACAATAATTTAGAAAAAATAATTAATTCAACTTTTATTATTGTAATATCACCTCACCTTGTTTCAAAATAAAAATAATCATGAAGATTACCATTTGCCAATATCCACTATATGATTTTTATGTGATCCTTACAAGATAAGTCTACATAATCAGACTTAATACTCACTTTTGGGGGAATTTGTGGCTACTAAATTAAAATGTCAAAGAAGCTTAAAAGTTTGCTCAAATATTTGAAACTAGTAAATAATACAGCTAGAATATAACTAGATTTCCTTGAACCTAAACTCAATACTTTATATTATCTTCCAAGCCTGACAAAATATTTTTCTGTTTATGTCCAACAAATCTGATGTCCAGAAACTCTCCAGACAGTGGGACATTTGAAGGAATGAAATCAGATAATGTCTATTTGTCAAAGAAAAGTGGGTTATGAGCCAAAACCAATTATAGAAGAAAACAGAATTACAGAAAGAATTTACTTCAGTAGAAAGAGGAGTTGAGGCAAAACTTATAGTTTAATTTTTTTATGTTTATTTTTCATTGAGACAGGGTCTCACTCTGTTGCCCAGACTGGAGTGGAGTGGTGTGAGCACAGAGCACTATAGGATCCACCTCCTGGGCTCAGGCAATCCTCCTGCCTCAGCCTCTTGAGTAGCCAGGACTACAGGCAGGTGTCACCACACTTTTTTTTAATTTTTTTTTTTTTTTTTTTTTTTTTTTTT